>NC_064811.1:56650657-56653352 GCF_023721935.1 Panthera uncia
TTTTTGGAAGGTATCATGAAAACTTGGTGGTATTACCATTACCTGCAGACCTCCATAGTCCTCATGGACCTTCTAATCTAGTTAGGAAGGCAGATAATGTAAACAAAATTGCAAAGTGCTGAGTGGTATGTATGTAGAGAATGCAGAGGAGATGAGAGTAGATGCAGAGAGGCTGGTTTGAATGCTGCTTCAGGAGTCCAGACCAGGGTTGACAGTAGCTTGGCCTGTGGTTCTGGCAATGGGATGAGGAGACTGTTTAGGAGAGAGAATCAGTGGTGACTGACCAATGTTGAAAGGGAGAAAAAGTCAGGGGTGAACCCCCAGGTTTCTGGTTTAAGCAAGTTGGTGATTATTAATGCCATTTTCTGTTATAGAACATACTAAAGGAGAGCGTTTGGGGAAGATGTGTTAGGAGGAACGCTGAGTAGGCACATGGATATACTATTCTGGAGTACAGAAGAGACCCGAATTTCTAGGCTGCACTGAGTCTTTCTGCACTGTGCTCTCTTTACCCACAGTGTTCTTACTCTAGCTGAGATTTGTTCATCTAAGTGTTCCCAACAGCTAGTACAGAAACTCAATGTTATAAATCCTCAATAATAATCAGTTTAATGGAGGAATTTAAATATCTGGTGAGTTTGTCAACCCTGTGTTTAAAATTAAAGAATACAATAAAAGTCTATAATTTGTTTTTATTCCTTGAAATTCAGGTAAAATGTGAATGAGTCAATTCATTTTAAATTTTACTTGCACTTTCATGTGAATCTGCAAATGACTCCTCTGTATTTTAAACAAGAGGCTATTATATAAATATATTCAACAGAGTACAAGGAGTTAGAAAATCTCACAAATATATATGGGTTTATTAAGCAAGATGGCTTCATTTATTTTAAAAGGAAAATTTGGAAATTAGAGATAAATTCTACCATGGTTTTACTAAGGCTACAAGTAGTCTAAGAAGTCTTCTATGATAAGTTGGCAAATAATAACTTTCCCAAGAATATGTTCATGAAATTTCACTAAAGAGAACACCAGATGTTTAAGAGAAATGCTTATTCAGACTAGAAGCAAAAAAAAAAAGGTCTTCTGCTTGAAAGAGTAAAGAAAAAGGAATTTAAAAGTCTCAGGAACAAGTTTCATAGCAGATTGCCTCAACCTTAGACAAGGAGTTACAACTGTTTGACTCTGTTGCTCAATGGAATGAGGATTTCTGTGGTCACCACTGCTACAGTGATAGTCCTAACTAGTGAAGTGCCAGCTAAGAATTCCTAAGAAAAAATGATGTCTAGGTTCAGTTAATAAAGAAGAAACCACTTTACAGTGACTTCCTGCTCAACTATTTTCCAATAGTGGAGCCAAGTAATTTGTGAAAACAGGCTTAATTACTAAAACTGTGCAATTACTTTCTGGAGAACTTTGAATGGTAGTGTAGAAGAGGCAGGGGTTGATAATGAGAAAATGAGACCAGGAGGAGAAAAATAAGATGAAAGAAAATAATGGGAAAATTAGCCCATTTATAATCAAATGGCCATTGTGAACAGTACAGATTGATGTGCCCAAAATGTACATATTTCTTTTCCACATTTTTAAATGCTTTCTAAGAACAGAATTGAGTTCTCAAAAATAGAATAGGTGTTAATATTCATAGCCTGTGTTAACCTTCACTAAAAGCTTCTAATGTTGTCTTCCAGGCATTCTCTAATAAGCAGCACTCTAAAAAGGAAAGGCTGACAATTTGAATAAATTAAGGTGATATTTAAATTAGATGACATGGGTTTAGCATTTCCAGGATCATATTGTAACAATTAAAAATGTTAGATAACCTAATAGATTATACTTGGGGAAAATACATTATCTTGGTTTTCATTAATTTCTTTTTAGTGGGGGCTAGAATGTCAAGAAATAGGAAATTTTGAGAAAGTATAATAGGCAGTATATAGGGATATCTCTGAGATGTTGTAGGTTTGGTTCCAGACCACCTCAATAAAGCCAATCTCACAATAAAACAAATGAAATGATTTTTCCCTCTGCATATAAAAGCAATGTCTACATTATACTGTAGTCTATTAAGTGTATAATAGCATTATGTCTAAGAATTTACCTTAAGTAAAAAATACTTTGTTGCTGGGGTGCCTGGGTAGCTCAGTTGCTTAAGCATCTGACTTCAGCTCAGGCCATGATCTTGCAGTTTGTGAGTTTGAGGCCTGTGTGGGGCTCTGTGCTGACAGCTCAGAGCCTGGAGTCTGCTTCAGATTCTGTGTCTCTGTCTCTCTCTCTGTCTCTCTCTCTCTCTCTCTCTCTCTCTCTCTCTCTGTCTCTCTCTCTCTCTCTCTCTGCCTCTCTCTGCCTCTCCTCAGCTTGCACTCCATCCATCTCTCTCTCTCTCTCTCTCTCAAAAATATTAAAAAAATTTTAAAAATACCTTATTGCTAAAAAAAAAATGCTAACCACCATTTGAACTTTTAGCAGGTTATAATCACTGATTGTAGACCATTATCACAAATATAATAATGAAAAGTTTGAAATTGGTAATTATGAGAATTACCAAAACATGACACAGAAGCACAAAGTAAGCAAATACTGTTTGAAAAATGGTGCTGACATAATTGCTTGCTGTAGGGTTGCCACAAAACTTAAATTTGTGTTTACAAGAACTGTTATCTGTGAAACACAATAAAGCAAAGCTCAGTAAGAC
>NC_064811.1:56653452-56660092 GCF_023721935.1 Panthera uncia
GCTCACATCCTAATTCCTGGAACCTGTGAATAGGTTATGCCAGGGTAGTAAGGGGAGTATTAAGGTTGTTAATCAGATTACAATAAAATATGTTGATTTTTCTGGATTATCTGGATGGGCCCAATGTAATCACAAGAGTCCCTTAAACAGAATAAGAAAGGTTAGAAAAGGTTAGGAAGAGATGTGAGGGTGAGAACTGGAATGATGTGATTGTTGGCTTTCAAAATGGAAAAGATACATGAACCCCAAAATGCAGGCAGCCTCTAGAAATTGGAAAGGGAGCAAGAAAACAGAGGGGTGTTATGTTACAATCTCCAGTTCTAATTGAGAATTTTTCCGTTTTCTTTATTTTTGTACTTGTTTAGCTTCTTAAAATTTGAAAATGCTTTGTATACATACAGACTTATAATTTTTACTTCTGATAAATTAGTCCTTTCTCAGTATGTCCTTTTTTCTGTAATACTTTGTCTTGAAGTCTCTCTTGCCTAATACTAATATAGCCATGACAGGTTTCTTACACTTAATGTTTACATGGTGTAACTTCCATCATATTTTTTACTTTCAGCCTATTTGTGTCTTTGTATTTAAAGTGAATCTCTTGAAAAGGGCATTTAATTAACCTCTCTTTTAGACATCATCTCTTCAATTGAAGGGTTTAGTTCATTGATGTCATCATTGATATGATTGAGTTTGAGTCTACCATCTTCTGTGCTTTTTCCATTTTTCTCTTTGGCATTTTTTTAAAAGTTTATTTTTTGAGAGAGTGAGCGAGTACATGCACGAGCAGGGGAGGGGCAGAGAGAGAGGAGAGTGAGCATCCCAAGCAGGCTCCATGCTGTCAGCACAGAGACTAATGTGGGATCATGACCGGAGCCAAGATCAAGAATCAGATGATTAACCAACTGTGCCACCCAGGTGCCCCTCTCTTTGGTATATTTTGTTGGTTTGTTCTTGCCTCTCTTCTTTGTCAATTGAATATTTTTATTTTTCAGCTTCTTAACTATTTCCTTAATGGTTTCTCTACGACTAACATTATCTTTAATTTATCAAAGTTCATTGGTTTTACATCCAACACTTCACACTTTCTATGTCACACTTCCCATTTAACATGAGAGTTCATATTTCACACTTTCCCACTTCTCATTTCATGTTTTCACTTCCCACTTCATACATTTAAAAATGTTACACAGTAGAATACCCTTTACCCATACCAACCTTTGTGCTATTTTGTCATACTTTGTATTCATGTTTTATAAACTTTCCTTTCAAAATTATTCTTGCCTTAGTTAGCACTTTACACATGTTATCTCATTAACTTCTTCTAAGTACTCAATGGTAGTTCTTTTCATTGCAATCCTATATTAGTACTCTGTTTTTGGTTTTCACTAGTTTTTGTGCACAGGGTGGTTCTTGTTATACCTGAATAAGGTTTCATTGAGCTTCTTGTATCTTTAAGTCAATGTTTTTTCATCAAATTTGTGAAACTTGAAGAGGAGTCAGGAAAGTAGGGGGACCCTGGGCTTTCCTTGTCTCTCAAACACAGCTGTATTGACATCAGATCACTTGGAACACCCAGGAAATTGATCTTAGGATTGGAGAAGTATCTCTCCTATTGAAAGGAGGCAGCATAGCAGGTGTGAAGCTTATTGTAACAAATCAAAGCACACCTGGTTAAAGGTCCAAACACTCTCCACTGCAAGCAAGGAGGCCCTCTTTAGAGGGCTGACTAGTGAAACGAGCAGTCAAAATGAAGAAGCAGAGTGCATGCAGCATATACCAGAAACACTTCCTGAAGTGCCAGGTCCTGGATGGTGTAGGACCCCTTTTTAATACAGAATTAATCTCAGGTACAGGAAACGTAGCTTTCAAACCACTCAAAAGACAGAAACTTGGCCAAAATGACAGAGGAATTCTCCCCAAAAGAAAGCCCAAGGAGAAATCACAGCTAGGGACTTGCTCAAAGCAGATAGAAGCAATAGATCTGAACAAGAATTTAGAACAAGAGTCATAAGACCACTAGCTGGGCTTGAAAAAAGCACAGAAGATACCAGGGAAACCCTTGTTACAGAGATCAAAGACTAAAAAGTAGTCGGGTTGAAATAAAATGCAAAAATGTTGGGTTGGGATGCAAAAATGACTGGATACAGTGACCATGAGGATTGAAGAAGCAGAGGAGAAAAATAAGTGATATAGAAGATAAAAGGAAAATAATGAAGCTGAAAAGAAGAGGGAAAGAAAATTATTAGATCATAAAAAGACTTAGGGACCCCAGTGATTCCATAAAGCAAAAACAATATCCATATCCTAGGAGTGGCAGAAGAAGAGCAGGGAAAAAGGGGAAGAAGGTTTATTTGAAGAAATCTTATCTGAGAACTTCCCTAATCTGGGGAAGGAAACAAGCATTCAAGTCCAAAAGGCACAGAGAACTCCCCTCAATATCAACAAAAACAGGTCAACACCATGACGTATCATAGTGAAAATGGCAAAACAGAATTCTGAAAGCAGCTAGGGACAAAAGATCCTTAACCTACAAGGGCAGACAAATAAAGTAAGCAGCAGACCTGTGCACTGGAACTTAGCAGGTCAGAAGGGAGTGGTAGGAAATACTCAATGTGCTGAAATGGAAAAATATGCAGCCAAGAATGGCTATACAGCAAGGCTATAATTCAGAATAGAAATACAGCTAGAGTTTCCAAGACCAGCAAAAACTAAAAGAGTTCATGACCACTAAACTAGCCCTGCAAGAAAATTTAAGGGGAACTTCTTGGAGGAAAAGAAAAAAAAGGCCAAAGTAACAAAGACAAGAAGGGACCACAAAATATCACCAGAAAGACCAACTCCACAGGAAATACAGTGGCATTAAATTCATAGCTTTTAATAATCACTCTGAGTGTAAATAGGCTAAATGATCCAATCAAAAGTCCTAGGGTACAGAACAAGGGGTGAAGAAAGGGATTATATCATGATGAAGGGGTCTATGCATCAAGAAGATATAACAATTGTAAATACTTGTGCCCCCAACTTGAGAGTACCCAAATATATAATTCCATCACAAACATGAGCTCATTAATACAATAATAGTAAGGGATTTTAACACCTTACTTACAACAATGGAAAGATTAAGCAGAAAATAAGGAAACAATGGCTTTGAATGACACTGAACTGGGTGGTCTTAACAAATATATTCAGAACATTTCATCCTAAAGCAGAAGAATACACATTCATTTTGAGTGCCCATAGAACATTCTGTATAATAGAATCACATACTGGGTCACAAATCAGCCCTTAACAAGTACAAAAAGATCAAGATCATACCATGCATATTTTCAGATCACAACACTATAAAACTTGTAGTCAACTGCAAGAAAAATTTGGAAAGCCCTCAAATATTGTAGGTTGAAGAGTGTCCTATTAAAGAATGAATGGGTTACCAGGATATTAAGAAATAAAAAATACATGGAAGCAAGTGAAAATGAAAACATGACAAACCAGACCCTTCATAATGCAGCAAAAACAGTCCTAAGAGGAAATCATATTACAATTCATGCCTATCTTAAGAAAGGTCCCAGGCTCCTGGGTGGCTCAGCCAGTTAAGCTTTTGGCTCTTGGTTTCAGCTCAGGGTTATGATCTCACAGTTGGTGAGTCTGAGCTTTGCATCAGGTTCTGCGCTGATAGTACGCAGCCTGCTTGGGATTCTCTCTCTCCTCCTCTCTCTGCACCTCCCCTGCTGGTATTCTCTCTCTTTAAAAATAAACTTAAAGAAACAAAAAAGGTCCAAAATCTACAGTCTAACCTTACACCTAAATGAGCTAGAAAAGGAATAGCAAATAAAGCCTAAAGCCAGCATAAGGGACGTAATAAAGATTAGGGGAGAAAGAAATGGTATGGAAACAACCCAGTAGAACAGATCAGTGAAACTAAGAGCTGGTTCTTTGAAAGAATAAATAAAATTGATAAACCCCTAGCCAGCCTTATCAAAAAGAGAAGGGAACACAGAAATTTGAACAGACCCGTAACCAGTAAAGACATTGAATCAACAATCAAAAATCTCCCAACAAGAGTCCTAGGCCAGATGGCTTCCCAGGTGAATTCTACCAGACATTTATTTTTTTATTTTTTTATGTCCAATATCTTATTTTTTTTAATATGAAATTTATTGTTAAATTGGTTTCCATACAACACCGAGTGCTCATCCCAACAGGTGCCTTCCTCAATGCCTATCACCCACCCTCCCCTCCCTCCCACCCCCTATCAACCCTCAGTTTGTTCTCAGTTTTTAAGAGTCTCATGTTTTGGCTCCCTCCCCTCTCTAACCTTTTTTTTTTTTTTTTCCTTCCCCTCCCCCTTGGTCTTCTGTTAAGTTTCTCAGGATTCACATAAGAGTGAAAACATATGGTATCTGCCTTTCTCTGTATGACTTATTTCACTTAGCATCACACTCTCCAGTTCCATCCACGTTGCTACAAAGGGCCATATTTCATTCTTTCTCATTGCCAAATAGTACTCCATTGTGTATATAAACCACAATTTCTTTATCCATTCATCAGTTGATGGACATTTAGGCTCTTTCCATAATTTGGCTGTTGTTGAAAGTGCTGCTATAAACATTGGGGTACAAGTGCCCCTATGCATCAGTACTCCTGTATCCCTTGGGTAAATTCCTAGCAGTGCTATTGCTGGGTCATAGGGTAGGTCTATTTTTAATTTTCTGAGGAACCTCCACACTGTTTTCCAGAGCAGCTGCACCAGTTTGCATTCCCACCAAGAATGCAAGAGAGTTCCCATTTCTCCACATCCTCTCCAGCATCTATTGTCTCCTGATTTGTTCATTTCAGCCACTCTGACTGGCATGAGGTGGTATCTGAGTGTGGTTTTGATTTGTATTTCTCTGATGAGGAGTGATGTTGAGCATTGTTTCATGTGCCTGTTGGCCAATTGGATGTCTTCTTTAGAGAAGTGTCTATTGATGTTTTCTGCCCATTTCTTCACTGGATTATTTGTTTTTCAGGTGTGGAGTTTGTTGAGTTCTTTGTAGATTTTGGATACTAGTCCTTTGTCTGATACGTCATTTACAAATACCTTTTCCCATTCCGTTGGTTGCCTTTTAGTTTTGTTGGTTGTTTCCTTTGCAGTACAGAAGCTTTTTATCTTCATGAGGTCCCAATAGTTCATTTTTTTCTTTTAATTCCCTTGCCTTTGGGGATGTGTCAAGTAAGAAATTGCTACGGCTGAGGTCAGAGAGGTCTTTTCCTGCTTTCTCCTCTAGGGTTTTGATGGTTTCCTGTCTCACATTCAGGTCCTTCATCCATTTTGAGTTTATTTTTGTGAATGGTGTAAGAAAGTGGTCTAGTTTCATTCTTCTGCATGTTTCTGTCCAGTTCTTCCAGCACCATTTGTTAAAGATACTGTCTTTTTTCCATTGGGTATTCTTTCCTGCTTTGTCAAAGATTAGTTGGCCATACTTTTGTGGGTCTAATTCTGGGGTTTCTATTCTATTCCATTGGTCTGTGTCTGTTTTTGTGCCAATACCATGATGTCTTGATGACAGCTTTGTAGTAGAGGCTAAAGTCTGGGATTGTGATGCCTCCTGCTTTGGTCTTCTTCTTCAAAATTACTTTGGCTATTCGGGGCCTTTTGTGGTTCCATATGAATTTTAGGATTGCTTGTTCTAGCTTTGAGAAGAATGCTGGTGCAATTTTGATTGGGATTGCATTGAATGTGTAGTTTTGGGTAGTATTGACATTTTAGCAATATTTATTCTTCCAGTCCATGAGCACAGAATGTTTTCCCATCTCTTTATATCTTCTTCAATTTCCTTCATAAGTTTCTATAGTTTTTAGCATATAGATCTTTTACATCTTTGGTTAGGTTTATTCCTAGGTATTTTATGCTTCTTGGTGCAATTGTGGATGGGATCAGTTTCTTTGTCTTTCTGTTGCTTAATTATTAGTGTATAAAAATGCAACTGATTTCTGTACATTGATTTTGTATCCTGCAACTTTGCTGAATTCATGTATCCATTCTAGCAGACTTTTGGTGGAGTCTATTGGGTTTTCCATGTATAATATCATGTCATCTGTAAAAAGTGAAAACTTGACCTCATCTTTGCCAATTTGGATGCCTTTGATTTCCTTTTGTTGTCTGATTGCTAATGCTAGCACTTCCAACACTATGTTAAACAACAGCGATGAGAGTGGGCATCCCTGTTGTGTTCCTGATCTGAGGGGGAAAGCTCTGTTTTTCCCCATTGAGGATGATGTTAGCTGTGGGCTTTTCATAAATGGCTTTTATGATGTTTAAGTATGTTCTCTCTATCCCAAGTTTCTTGAGGGTTTTTCTTAAGAAAGGATGCTGAATTTTGTCAAATGCCTTTTCTGCATCAATTGACAGGATCATATGGTTCTTTTTATTAATGTGATGTATCACATCGATTGATTTGCGAATGTTGAACCAGCTTTGCAGCCCAGGGATGAATCCCACTTGATCATGGTGAATAATTCTTTTTATATGCTGTTGAATTCGACTTGATAGTATCTTGCTGAGAATTGTTGCATCCATATTCATCAGGGATGTTCATCAGATCAACAGGTAGTTCTTTTTTTTTTTTTTTTTTTTTTTTTTTTTTTTTTTTTTTTTTTT
>NC_064811.1:56660192-56675923 GCF_023721935.1 Panthera uncia
TTTTTTTTTTTTTTGCTTGGTCTCTGGTTTAGGAATCAAAGTAATGCTGGCTCCATAGAATGAGTCTGGAAGTTTACCTTCGCTTTATATTTTTTGGAACAGCTTGAGAAGGATAGGTATTATCTCTGCTTTAAATGTCTGATAGAATTCCCCTGGGAAGCCATCTGGTCCTGGACTCTTATTTGTTGGGAGATTTTTGATGACTGATTCAATTTCTTCGCTGGTTATGGGTCTGTTCAAGCTTTCTATTTCCTCCTGATTGAGTTTTGGAAGGGTGTGGGTGTTTAGGAATTTGTCCATTTCTTCCAGGTTGTCCAGTTTGTTGCCATATAATTTTTCATAGTATTCCCTGATAATTGCCTGTATTTCTGAGGGATGGGTTGTAATAATTCCATTTTCATTCATGATTTTATCTATTTGGGTCCTTTTCCTTTTCTTTTTGAGAAGCCTGCCTACAGGTTTATTAATTTTGTTTATTTTTTTCAAAAAAACAACTCTTGGTTTCATTGATCTGCTCTACAGGTTTTTTTTTTTTTTAGATTCCATATTGTTTATTTCTGCTCTGATCTTTATTATTTCTCTTCTTCTCTTGGGTTTGGGCTGTCTTTGCTGTTCTGCTTCTATTTCCTTTAGGTGTGCTGTTAGATTTTGTATTTGGGATTTTTCTTGTTTCTTGAGCTAGGCCTGGATTGCAATGTATTCTCCTCTCAGGACTGCCTTCACTGCATCCAAAGTGTTTGGATTGTTGTGTTTTCATTTTCATTTGTTTCCATATATTTTTTAATTTCTTGCCTGGTTGACCCATTCATTCTTTAGTAGGGTGTTCTTTAACCTCCATGCTTTTGGAGATTTTCCAGACTTTTTCCTGTGGTTGATTTCAAGTTTCCTAGCATTGTGGTCTCAAAGTGTGCATAGTATGATCTCAATTCTTTTATACTTATGAAGGGCTGTTTTGTGAGCCAGTATGTGATCTATTTTGGAGAATATCCCATGTGCACTTGAGAAGAAAGTCTATTCTGTTGCTTTGGGATGCAGAGTTCTAAATATATCTTTCAAGTCCATCTGATCCAATGTATCAGGATGCTTGTTTCTTTATTGATCCTGTGTCTAGATGATCTATCCATTGCTGTGGTGGAGTATTAAAGTCCCCTGCAATTACCACATTTTTACCAATAAGGTTGCTTATGTTTGTGATTGTTTTATATATTTGGGGGCTCCCGTATTCGGCTCATAGACATTTATAATTGTTAGCTCTTCCTGATGGATAGACCCTGTAATTATATAATGCCCTTCTTTATCTCTTGTTACAGCCTTTAAAGTCTAGTTTGTCTGATATAAGTATGGCTACTCCAGCTTTCTTTTGACTTCCAGTAGCATGATAGATCTCCATCCCCTCACTTTCAATCTGAAGGTGTCCTCAGGTCTAAAATGAGTCTCAGGTCATGATCTCACAGTTCGTGGGTTTGAGCCCCACATCAGGCTCTGTGCTGACCACTTTCTCAGAGCCTGGAGCCTGCTTCAGATTCTGTGTCATCTCCTCTCTCTGTCCCTCCCCTGCTCACGCTTTGTCTCACTCTGTTTCTCAAAAATAAATAAATGTATAACATAAAAAGAAAAAAAAAAAACAACTCTCCCTCCTGGTGTTCTCTCACCCTCCTGCTCTCTGAGCAGAGCTGTTGACTTTTAACATTCCAGATGTTAAGTCCTGCTGGCTGTCAGAACTCGCGGAGCCCGGCCCCTCTGCTTTTGCAAGCCAGACTCAGGAGCTCTGCCTTGCCTGGCTCCCTCCTGCCAGTCCATGTAGTGTGCACCGCCTCTCCACCCTTCCTACCCTCTTCCATGGGCCTTTTGTCTATGCTTGTCTCTGGAGAATCCATTCTGCTAGTCTTCTGGCATTTTTCTGGGTTATTTAGGCAGACGTGGGTGGAATGTAAGTGATCAGCAGGACAAGGTGAGCCCAGCTTCCTCCTATGCTGCTATCTTCCAAGACCTCTCTACCAGACATTTAAAGAAAAGTTCATACCTATCCTTCTCAAGCTGTTCCAAAAAAATAGAAACGGAAGGACAACTTCCAAATTTATTCTATGAAGTCAGCATTCCCTTGAGTCTGAAACCAAAGACCCCATTAAAAAGAACTACAGGCCAATATCCCTGAAGAACATGGATGTAAAAAATTATCAACAAGGTATTAGCAAATCAAATTAAACAGTACATTAAAAGAATTATTCACCACGATCAAGGGGGATTTATTCCTGGGCTTCAGGGCTGGTTCAGTATTCAAAAATCAATTAATGTGATATACCACATTAACAAATGAAAGTATAAGAACCCTATGATCTTGTTAATAGATACAGAAAAAGCATTTGACAAAATACAGCATCCATTCTTGGTAAAAAACCGTTACCAAAGTAGGGATAGTTGGAATATACTTCAACATCATAAAGGCCATATATGAAAGACCCACAGTTAATATTATCATCCTCAGTTGGGGGAAAAACTGTGAGCCTCTCCCCTGTGATCAGGGACAAGACAAGGGTGTCTGTTCTTATCATTACTGTTTAGCACATTGCTGGAAGTCTTAGCCTCAGCAATTAGACAACAAAAGAAATGCATCCAAATCAGGAAGAAGTCAAACTTTCACAATTTGCAGATAACTATAGGACACTTATAAAAGAAATTCAAGAGGTCACAAAGAAATGGATTGGAAGAAGAAATGTCATTAAAATGTCTGTACTATCCAAAGCAATGTATACATTTACTGCAATTCCTATCAAAATACCACCAGCATGTTTCACAGAGCTAGAACAAACAATCCTAAAATTTGTATGGAACCACCTAAGACCCCAAGTAGCCAAAGCAAACTTGGAGAAAAAAAATGAAGGCATCAGAATTCTGTATTTCAAACTATTACAAAGCTGTAGTCATCAAGACAGTATGGTACTGGCACAAAAACAGACACCTGGGTTGATGGGACAGAATAGAGGACCCAGAAATGGACCCATAGCTATATGGTCAACCAATCTTTGATAAAGTAGGAAAAAATATTCAGTGGGGAAAAGACAAGTCTCTTCAACAAATGGTGTGGGGAAAACTGGACAGCAACATGTAGAAGAATGAACCTGGACCACTTTCTTACACCATACACAAAAATAAATTAAAAGTGGATGAAAGACCTAAATGTGAGACAGGAAACCATCAAAATCCTGAGGGAGAACAAAGGCAGCAACCCCTTGACCTTGGCCATAGCAACTTCTTACTAGACAGGTCACCAAGGCAAGGGAAACAAAAGCAAACATGAACTACTGGGACCTTAACAAAATAAAGACCTTCTGCACCATGAAGGAAACAATCAGCAAAACTAAAAGGCAACCTTCAGAATGGGAGAGGATATTTGCAAATGACATATCAGATAAAGGGTTACTATCCAAAATGTATAAAGAACTTATCAAACTCAACACCCAAACCACAAACAACCTAGTTAAGAAATGGGCAGAAGGCATGAACAAACAGTTTTCCAAAGAAAACATCCAGATGGCTAACAAACACATGAAAAGATGCTCAAAATCACTCATCATCAGGGAAATACAAATCAAGACCATGATATCACCTCATACCTTTCAGAATGGCTAAAATTAACAGAAGAAATAACAGATGTTGGCAAGGATGCGGGGGGAGGGGGGAGGAGGAACCTTCTTGGACTGCTGGTGGGAATGAGAACTAGGGTAGCCACTCTGGAGAACAGTATGAAGGTTCCTCAAAAATAAGGAAGTATCCTAACATCCAGCATGTGTCCTATTAAGTATTTACCCAAAGGATACAAAAAATACAGATTCGAGGGGATACATCCACCCCAATATTTATAGTAGCATTATCAACAATAGCCAAAGTATGGAGAAAGCCCAAATGTCCATCAACTGATGAATGGATAAACATGTAGTGTGTGTGTGTATTACTATATATATGTACATATATTGATATGGAATATTACCCATAAAAAGAATGAAATCTTGCAGTTTGCAATAACGTGGTTGGAGCTAGAATATATTATGCTAAGTGAAATGAGTCAGATAAAAATACTATATGATTTCATATTGTTTAAGAAACAAAACAGATGAACATATGGGAAGGTGGGGGGTGGGGAAGGAGAGAGGGAAACAAACCACAAGAGATCCTGAACTATAGGGAGCAAACTGAGAGTTGCTGGTGGGAGGTGGGTGGTGAATGGGCTAGATGTTTGATGTGCATTGAGGAGGGCAATTGTGATGAGCGCTGGGTGTTGCATGTAAGTGATGAATCACTGAATTCTCCTGAAACCAATATTGTTTTGTATGTTAACTACAACTTAAATTTTAAAAAAAATTGTGAAATTTTCAGCCATTATTTTTGAAGGACTTTTCTACCCTACTCTTTTCTTTGGGAATATAACTGTACATGCTCCTAGTGTTGTGTTAGAGTAATTAATATCCCAGATGTCTTTGAGGTTCTATTCAGCTTCTTTAACCTTTGTTCTTGCTGTTCTTCAGTTTGGGTCATTCCTATTTATTAGCCTCAAATTCATTACTCTTCTATCTCTACCTTCATAGAATTCATTGAATTTATAGAATTTAGCGTTTTTTTCAGTTTTAGGATTTCTATTTTTTTTTTATAATTTGTTTTTGCTATTTCCCTGTTTACTTATGGCCATATTTGCTTTTAATTCTTCAGGCATATTATTCTTTAAATTGTTCTCCGTATTAAGAAAAGCTGCTTTGTATTCTTTGTCTACCAAATACTATGTTTGGGCCGTCTCAGAGTTGGTTTCTATTGCCTGATTTTTATCTGGACTATCAGTGACGTTTTTATGTGTTTTTTTTTTTTTTCATGTGTAGTGACTTTTTCACTATACGCTGGACACTATTGAATATGTTATAGAAGATCTGCATTCCATTATATTCCTATAAAAATTGACTTTTATTTCAATTGGCACTTTAATTACTGGGCAACTTGATCTTAAACTTGTGTGGTCTTAATTTTTACTTTTCTTACGGAGGATGACTGGAGAGCACAAAATGTTCCAAGCCCCTGTTACTTGGAGGGATCAACCCCTCCAAACTCTTTTATTGGTCTTATAATGACTTGGATTTTAGAGTCTGTATGGTGGGTCTGGAGTAGGTGTTACACTCCGATGAGGTCTCTGTGCCTGGAGCATAGGCTTCTTAGCATATTAGCTGGGTGTTTTGATGTTTAAAAACAAGGTGACAAAGTCTTTCCACTAGCTGGATGGGCCCTACAGGGTTCTAGCACTGCTTGACCTCTATTCTCTTTTCCTTTCTCAATACAGTAGCCACTTTTTGGTAAGCTTCATCTATTTTTTTTTAATAGAAAATTACTGAGATAATTGAAGTTCCATAATGTTCATCTGTTTAAGGTGAATGGTTTTTTATTATAGTTGGGCAACCATCACCACATCTAATTTTAGAACATTTTATCACCCTGAAAGAGCAGTCTTGCAGTTGTTTTGACATGATAGCATGAGGAACACCATGGACTTGCTCCACTAGGGAAACTGGTAAAAGTCCCTTGAAATGGTTCTTTGGGCATATAGCAAATGAAGAAAAAAATTTTTTTTTCAAGAAAATCTATTAAACTTGGTAAGGAAGGTGACAATCTGTGGTATTCGAGACAAGAGACTCACTCATTCCTTACTCCCAGCTCAGCAAGACAAGTATAAATAAATACATAGGACACCCTTTCTCTTCATATCTCAGTTGGTAGGGCTGACTTTTCAAGAGGGCCAGGATGCCAGCATTTCTCCCTCACTTACCTATTACTGAGGCTAAGTTCTTGGCGAGTATGGCCAAAAAAGTAAGTGCCCTTTATATGCCCAGCTCCTGTTCATGAGATATATATTCAACCTTGGTCATGGCATCACTGAGAATACTTGGATCCTAACTGCCCTTGCTTTGGCTTGTGGACAGGAGCTCAAGGACAAGAGAGGTGAGCCAAGGAGCTGATGCCTGCTCCCTCCACTGAATGCTCAGCTCTATTTCACTAGTAATTTCTTAAAAATGGGGAGGGGGGTATTCTTCATGACAGTGGATTGGTAATGGATTCCTACATAGGACACCAGAAAGATAAACAGCAAAAGGGAAAAACAGTCGATGAACTTCATCAAAACTAGTGTCTTTTGCAGTACAAAGGTTTTTATCAAAAGCTTGAAAAGACAACCCTTATAGCATAGGAGAATATACTTGCAAAACATATTTGAAAAGGGTTCTGCAGAGGGCCTGGGTAGCTGAGTCTGTTGAGTCTCTGACTCTTGGTTTCCACTAGGGTCTTGATCTCATGGTTCATAGGTTCTAGCCCTGCATTGGGCTTTGCCCTGACAGTATGGAGCCTGCTTGGGATTTTCTCTCTTCCTCATTTTGTCCCTCCCCATTTTCACAGTCTCTCTCTTAAATAATTTTAAAAAATGTCCTGGGGCATCTGAGTGGCTCAGTTGGTTAAGCACCCAACTTCATCTCAGGTCATGATCCCACAGTTAGTGGGTTTGAGCCCCACATCGGGCTCTGTGCTGACAACCCGGAGCCTGGAGCCTGCTTCAATTGTGTCTCCCTCTCTCTGCCCCTCCACCTCTTGCTGTCTGTCAAAAATAAACATTAATTTTTTTTTAAAGGTCCTGTATCCAAAACATATAAAGAACTCTTACAGGGCAGGGTGAAGGATCTGAATAGACATTTCTCCAAGGAAGGTATATAAACAGCCACTAAACACATGAAAGATGCTTGACCTCATTAGTCATTAGGGAGATGCAAACCAAAACCACAGTGGGGCACCACTTCATACCCACTAGGATGACTACAATCTCAAAGTTGGATATTGGTCAAGAATGTGTAGAAATTGAAACCCTCATAAACTGCTTGTGGGGATATAAAATGGTGCAGCTACTTGAAAAATGGTCTGGAAATTCCCCAAATGGTTAAACATAGTTACCACGTGACCTAGCAGTTTCTCTCCTAGATTTCTTCCCAAGAGAAATGAGACCTTATGTCTATACAAAAACTTCTAAACAAATGTTTATAACAGCACAGTTCATAATAGCCAAATGGTGCAAACAGCTCAGTGGTGGAAACAACCCAATTGCCCATCAGCTGATGAGTAGGTAAACAAAATGTGATATATCCATACAGTGTATGGGAATGAAGTATGGATACATGCTTAATATTTATGAACCATGAAGCCATTATGCCCAATGACCACATATTACATGATTCTATTTGTGTGAAGCATCCAGAATAAACAAAGCTATGGACACAAAGTAGCTTAGTGCTTGCTCAGGTTTGGGGAAATGGGTGCATCAGTGGGGTGAGAGCTAAAGGTATAGCATTTCTTTTCCAGGTGATGAAAATGTTCTAAAATTGACTGGTGATGATTACATGTATCTGTCAATATACTAATATTTTAAATCTATGGTGTGTGAATTACATTTTAACGAAGCTGATATTATCAGAAAGAAAAACAATCTTATACATGAGCAAGGATTCTGGGTCTTTGCTCTGGGCATGTACCGCCCCGTCTTTGGCCTAGGTCCTAAGGGGAAGCTCATAGTCTCCTGAGCACATTTCCTGCCTGACAGCCATACCCGATGCTGCAAATTCTATTTGTTTCAGCTGCCCTAAATTCTCCTCCCTGCCTCCTCAGTTCAGTGGGACCACTGTGCTCTGCATGGATTGCAGCTTGTTACAGTTGAGGTCAGCATATTTTCTACAACTAGAGAGCCAGGGTAACCTTGGTGCTTACCTTTTGAGGTTCCTCATTCAGAGGGATGCAAACTTAACTGTTGTCTAATGCCTGAAACCTCATTAATGGTTTATTACAGAAGAAACTCTAGTGTGGTATTTGATTTTCCTATTTTTCCTTCATACCTGGAATAGGAAATACTCTTTACACATAAACAGAATTACA
Source organism: Panthera uncia (assembly GCF_023721935.1). Classification (NCBI taxonomy): domain Eukaryota; kingdom Metazoa; phylum Chordata; class Mammalia; order Carnivora; family Felidae; genus Panthera; species Panthera uncia. The sequence goes on from NC_064811.1 coordinate 56,668,137, forward strand.
AATACCTGAAACATAAAAGCTTTGTCCATAAGTGTTGATAATAATTAAGAATTTCACTGGTATATTTCTAATGGCTAGACTTTAATTTTTACATATTTGTACTCAATTTTCCTATAACTTCATGGTAGGTTCAATTTTTTTCCTGTTCTGAAAGTCCATTTTAAAATGAAAATTAGTCTTGGTATTAGAAAAATTAAGTGAAGATACCAACTTAATTTTTAACTTCGTAGAAGTGAACAGAATACCAATTTTTTGAGTAAATTGACTTTATTGCAGTCTTGAATAATGCCTTTATTTCTTTGGACTATACTTTTGTCGTGACTGAGTATTGGATATATCCTATTATTCTAATACCTCCATACTTTGATCATTTTTAATTTTTCACTCTTATCTCTTACAATGAACACTTCACTGTTTTCATAGTCTTAGGGTCTCCAGCACATTTGATGATCACAATTAATACTTGTTTGGAGTTTAAGCTTAACATTTTTATTTTTATTTTCTTGATATTTACCTTCCCGCATTATTCACTTGCAGGATCATATTGGCCATCTGCAAAGAGCTATGCCTGCACTGATTATGTTAGGTCAATATGGTCTTTCACAGGGAAACAAGACTTAGGATGGTGTAATTAGCATTTGTGATGTTATAGGGAATTAAAAATCAAAGCACACAGAACTTTCAAGTTGTTTTCACATTGCTTTCTCATTCTTGATATCCCAGAGTATAATTAGTGCTGTTGAGACATCCTTTTAATTGAATTGATTGGATAGCAGCCAAATTGCTGCCCAGTTTAGTCAAACCACCATTTAGAATACTCAAATGTCTAAGAAAGATCTGATGCAGTCAGTTTCATGTCATACCTAACCTCTAATTTGGCCGAGGATAAAAAGAATGAGCAAAGAACAGTTTTCTGGTAACAGAAACTTATTCTCCTATTTCTGAACTAGTTTGTTTACAAAAAGGAAAAAAGGGCACCTGGGTGCTCAGTTGGTTGTGTCCAACTCTTAATCTCAGCTCAAGTCTTGATCTCAGAATTATGAGTTCAAGCCGGGCACTGAGCTGGGTGCTGGGCTGGGTGTGGGCATGAAGCCAACTTAAAACCAACAAAAAAGCACCTGATTACCTATTGGGAAGTTGATTTTTTTTTTTCCCTTTGCAAGTCTTTTTTTATTTGTATTTTTTTGTTTTCTTAGTTTTATTTTTTATTTCTTAAAACTTACATCCAAATTAGCATATAGTGCAACAATGATTTCAGGAGTAGATTCCTTGGTGCCCCTTACCCACTTAGCACCCCCCCCACAACCCCTCCAGCAACCCTCAGTTCTCCATATTTATGAGTCTCTTGTGTTTTGTCCCCCTCCCTGTTTTTATAAGATTTTTGTTTCCCTTCCCTTATGTTCATCTGTTCTGTCTCTTAAGGTCCTCATATGAATGAAGTCATGATTTTTGTCTTTCTCTGACTAATTTCACTTAGCATAATACCTTCTAGTTCCATCCATGTAGTTACAAATGGCAAGATTTCATTCTTTTTGATTGCCGAGTAATACTCCATTGTGTGTGTGTGTGTGTGTGTGTGTGTGTGTGTGTGTGTGTGTGTATACACACACACACACCACCTCTTCTTTATCCATTCATCTGTGAATGGACATTTAGGCTCTTTCCATACTTTGGCTATTGTTGATAGTGCTGCTATAAACATGGGGGTGCATGTGTCCCTTCGAAACAGCACACCTATGTCCCTTGGATAAATGCCTAGTAGTGCAATTGCTGGGTCATAGGGTAGTACTACTTTAGTTTTTTGAGGAACCTCCATACTGTTTTCCAGAGTGGCTGCACCAGCTTGCATTCCTACCAACAATGCAAAAGAGATCCTCTTTCTCTGCAACCTTGCCAACATCTGTTGTTGCCTGAGTTGTTAATGTTAGGCATTCTGACAGGTGTAAGGTGGTATCTCATGGTGGTTTTGATTTGCATTTCCCTGATGAGTGATGTTGAGGTCCCAGTAGTTCATTTTTGCTTTTGTTTCCCTTGCCTCCAGAGACGTGTTGAGTAAGAAGTTGCTGTGGCCAAGATCAAAGAGGTTTTTGCCTGATTTCTCCTCGAGGATTATCATGGCTTCCTGTCTTACATTGAGGTCTCTCATCCATTTTGAGTTTATTTTTGTGTATGGTGTAAGAAAGTGGTCCATGTTCATTCTTCTGCATGTCGCTGTCCAGTTTTCCCAGCACCACTTGCTGAAGAGACTGTCTTTATTCCTTTGGATATTCTTTCCTGCTTTGTCAAAGATTAGTTGGCCATATGCTTGTGGGTCCATTTCTGGGTTCTCTATTATGGTCCATTGATCTGAGTGTCTGTTCTTGTGCCAGTACCATACTATCTTGATGATTACAGATTTGTAGTATAGTTTGAAGTCTGAGATTGTGATGCCTCCTGACTTTAGTTTTCTTTTTCAAGATTGCTTTGGCTATTTGGGGTCTTTTCTGGTTCCATATAAATTTTAGGATTATTTTCTCTAGCTCTGTGAAGAATGCTGGTTTTATTTTGATAGGTATTGCATTGAATATGTAGATTGCTTTGGGTAGTATGGACATTTTAACACTATTCTTTCTATCTAGGAGCATGGAATGTTTTTCCATTTTTTTGTGTGTCTTTTTCAATTTCTTTCATAAGCTTTCTATAGTTTTCAGCATATAGATTTTTCACCTCTGTGGCTAGATTTATTGCTAGGTATTTTATGGTTTTTTGTGCAACTGTAAATGGGATCGCTTCCTTGATTTATCTTCCTGTCACTTCATTGTTGGTGTATAGGAATGCAACCAATTCCTGTGTATTGATTTTATATCCTGCAACTTTGCTGAATTCATGAATCAATTCTAGCAGTATTTTGGTGGAATCTTTTGGGCTTTCCATACAGAGTATCATGTCATCTGCAAAGAGTGAAAGTTTGACCTCCTCCTGGCCAATTTGGATGCCTTATATTTCTTTGTGTTGTCTGATTGCAGAGGCTAAGACTTCCAATACTATGTTGAATAACAGTTGTGAGATTGGACATACCTGTCTTGTTCCTGACCTTAGGGGGAAAGCTCTCAGTTTTTCTCCATTGAGGATGATATTAGCATTGGGTCATTCATATATGGCTTTTATGATCTCGAGGTATGATCCTTCTGTCCTTACTTTCTTGAGGGTTTTTATCAAAGGATGCTGTATTTTGTTAAATGCTTTCTCTGCATCTATTGAGAGGATCATGTGGTTCTTGTCTTTTCTTTTATTGATGTGATGAATCACTTTAATTGTTTTTGTGGATATTGAACTAGTCCTACATCCCAGGTATAAATCCCACTTGGTTGTGGTGAATTAGTTTTTAATGTATTGTTGGATCCGGTTGGCTAATATCTTGTTGAGGATTTTTGCATCCATGTTTATCAGGGAAATTGGTCTATAGTTCTCCTTTTTAGTGGGGTCTCTGTCTGGTTTTGGAATCAAGGTAATGCTGGCTTCATAGAAAGAGTTTGGAAGTTTTCCTTCTGTTTCTATTTTTTTGGAACAGCTTCAAGAGAATAGGTGTTAACTCTTCCTTAAATGTTTGGTAGAATTCCCCTGGAAAGCCATCTGGCCTTGGACTCTGGTTTTTTGGCAGATTTGTGATTACTAATTCGATTTCCTTACTGGTTATGGGTCTGTTCAAATTTTCTATTTCTTCCTGTTTCAGTTTTGGTAGTGTATATGTTTCTAGGAATTTGTCCATTTCTTCCAGATTGCCCATTTTATTGGCATATAATTGCTCATAATATTCTCTTATTATTTTTATTTCTGCTGTGTTGGTTGTGATCTCTCCTCTTTCATTCTTGATTTTATTTATTTGGGTCCTTTTTCTTTTTGATCAAACTGGCTAGTGGTTTATCAATTTTGCTAATTCTTTCAGAGAACGAGCTTTTGGTTTCATTGATCTGTTCTACTGTTTTTTGCTTTTGTTTTTTGGTTTCAATAGCATTAATTTCTGCTCTAATCTTTATTGTTTCCTGTCTTCTGCTGTTTTGGGGTTTTATTTGCTCTTCTTTTTCCAGCTCCTTAAGGCATAAGGTTAGGTTTTGTATCTGAGATCTGTCTTCCTTCTTGAAGAAGGCCTGGAGTGCTATATACTTTCCTCTTATGACTGCATTTGCTGTGTCAGAGGTTTTGGGTTGTGGTGTTATCATTTTCATTGACTTCCGTATACTTTTTAATTTCCTCTTTAACTGCTTGGTTAGCCCATTCATTCTTTAGTAGGATGTTCTTCAGTCTCCAAGTATTTGTTACCTTTCCAAATTTTTTCTTGTGGTTGATTTCGAGTTTCATAGCATCGTTGTCTGAAAATATGCACGGTATGATCTCGATCTTTTTGTGCTTACTTACGGTCGATTTGTGTCCCAGTATATGGTTTTTTCTGGAGAACATTCCATGTGCAGTGGAGAAGAATGTATATTCTGCTTTAGGATGAAATGTTCTGAATATATCTTAAGTCCATCTGGTCCCGTGTGTCATTCAAAGCCATTGTTTCCTTGTTGATGTTTTGATTAGATGATCTGTCCATTGCTGTGAGTGTGGTGTTGACGTCTCCTACTAGTATTACTATTGATGAGTTTCTTTATGTTTGTGGTTAATTGATTTATATTGGAAGTTCATTTCTGATTGTCACTTCAAATATGGAGACTTTAAACAGGTTAATGTGCAATGAATGATGATAAATTACCCATTTCTCCCTGCTCTCTATTCCAAGTACTGCTATGTGAATTCTTTGTGAGGATGTACTCTGAAAAAAGGAGTCCAGTTAAATAGAAAGAGGTATGCAGGATACAAAAACTGGCTATTCCTGTAATTCTATTTTTTATCCACTTCAGATATTGGAACTCTACTGATTACCACAAATAAAATTTGGTGTAAAAATCATGGCTCTTAAAAAAAAAAAAAAAAGGGGCGCCTGGGTGGCGCAGTCGGTTAAGCGTCCGACTTCAGCCAGGTCACGATCTCGCGGTCCGTGAGTTCGAGCCCCGCGTCAGGCTCTGGGCTGATGGCTCGGAGCCTGGAGCCTGTTTCCGATTCTGTGTCTCCCTCTCTCTCTGCCCCTCCCCCGTTCATGCTCTGTCTCTCTCTGTCCCAAAAATAAATAAAAAATGTTGAAAAAAATTTAAGAAGAAAAAAAAAAAAACTACAACAATATGAGTGAATATAGCTGAGTGCTGATATCAACCATATGCTATACTGCAATTGTTTTACAGCTTATAAATCACTTTCCCATACTTCTTATTTCATTTGCTCTGGACAACAATTCATACATTGGTAAGAAGATTATAAATTAGCTTTACAAATAAGAAAGCTGAGGCTCAGATCAGAGAGTACCAATGGTGCTTGAAATTCTTTGAGCTGAGAATACAAAACCTGACTCCAGACCGTGTTTCTCACTGACTGAATTAGTTCAGATTATCACCATTGTTACATAAGGTGGATGGCTTTCTTCTGATGGTGTAAGCAATCTCTCAGAACAGTAAAAAGAGTGTGAACTTTGGTTATAAAGATTTATATGTAAACTTTACTAATAACCTTGATTAATATAATAACATAAGTTTAATGATTAAATTGAAAAGACATCTGGCCAAACATTGAATTAAAAACGCAAACCTATAACTTCTGTTTTGCTTTTGTTTTTTTTTTTTTTAGAATACATCATTTTTTCAATCATGGCTAATTCATAAGGAGTGTGTTTAAAATTTTGATTCTATAATGTTGACTCCTATAACAAGTTAGGAAGAAACAAAAGGCCACTTTCTTAAAAAAATCTAACTCTAGTTAATTTGTAGTCAGGTGGCAAAATATAGTAACGTATTGTTCCTAATGTACTATTAATTATAGTAATTTGACTAGCATTAGTAACACATTAATTTATTCAAGGAAACTTTTATTGATCAGGGCACTGTTCATTCTAAACATTGGAGTAAGATAATGTAAATGCAGACAAAAAAATTTGCCTTCATGGAGTGTAACTATAGGGTAGATAATTATGTTTTAATGAGTAGTTACATGTAAGGTAGTGGTAACTGATTTCTGATGTAAAAGTTTTTAGTGGACTCTTTATGCAGATAATTTACATTGGGAGAAACCTGAAGACCCCATATCCTTTAAAATCATGTGTGGTGTTTTCTGGGATGCAGGTCTGCTAGTAGATACAGTTGTGTAACTTTAAGGATTTTTGAGCCACTGTCACCTGAAGAAAATTGTTTTATAATAAGCAGCCCATCCTAATACCAATTATTTTTTTTAACTTTGCTTTTTTTTTTTTTTTTTTTGTAGAGAGAATGAGTGGGACAGGGAGGCAGAGGGAAAGAGAGACTCTCAAGCAGGTTCCATGCTCAGTGCAGAGTCAGATGTAGGGTTCAATCCCACAACTCTGGAATCATGACCTGAGCTGAAATCAAGAGTTGGGCACTCAACCAGCTGAGCCACCTGTGCCCCCCCCCCACCTTTACACCTTTTTAATTAAATAATTCACTGAGTGCCAAGGAGAATTAGACTTGAGATTTTGCTGCATTGTTTTTTACCTTCTAGCCAATAAAAATTATTTCTAACTTAATGACAAACCTAAAACATAGAACAGCTATGGGCAACAAAAAAATAAAAACACACATGAATGTTGCAGCATATAGAACCACAGGGAATAAGCACAAAGTGTATAAATACTAGATGAAGAAACTCCTCTTTTTTGGTGAGGGGAGAGGGTATTAACAGTAAGAGAAAACAATTATCTTTTCCTTTGCTATTGACTTTTTTCTTTCATTTCTTGTATAGCCTTCATGATGTATTACCTAAGATGTGTACAGTATTTAAGAATTTAACTTTTCCAGGGTTATCTACAAGAAGGGATGTTCTCCTATGTGTTGGTAGGTGGAACATTTTATGTTAACTTTACAAATGAGGAATCTGGAATTCTTACTAAGATTACTAATTTGTAGTAAAACTGAGGTTTATTTTCAAAGATCATTCTTCTTTTAATTACCAACTCATGTTATGGGTCATTCTTAAATTTAAAGCTGTCAAATTCCAATACAATCTATTTGCATTTACATAACATTTCCAATGAACTAACCAAAAATTTCTCTAGACTGTGTAGACACTTATTAGTAACCTCTTTCTATACTATAGTTTTGTGATCTAATTGTTCATTGCTCAGGAAGCTGGACTGGCTATATTAATAAAGATTGGGAATCTTTTTTGGGGGAAAGGGAACAATGTCATTGTGAAAAATCAGATCATATACATACTACTAAAAATGTTAACATGAAGTGAGATTAATATTTACTATATGCTATGCTGAACTTTTTACATGGATTTCATCATTTAATCTTTATGATAGTACATTAAGTAGGTCATCATTCTTTTTTATAGATGAGAAAATTGTGTCTTAGGGAGTTTTCTAGTAAGGAGAATCTGATGGTCAAGTCAAGCATTTTGATCCAGAGCTTACCCCTAAACCAGTGTTCTCCTGTCAGCAAGTAAGCAGTGACTCATAAATGGAATGTGTATTTTCCATGCTGGTATTTACAGTTATATTTAGTACTCATCTGATAATTGAAATGCAATTTCACTTAACTGAGTTAAGGAGGCACCTGGGTGGCTCAGTGAGTTAAGCATCTGACTCTTGATTTTGCCTCAGGTCATGAACTCTGTTTCATAAGTTTGAGCCTCACATTGGCTGCATGCTCATGCTCACAGTTCAGAACCTGCTTGGGATATTCCCTCTCCCCCCTCTCCCC
>NC_064811.1:56676323-56860035 GCF_023721935.1 Panthera uncia
CCCTCTCCCTCTCCCCTGCTCACACTTTCTGTGTCTCTGAAAATATATAAAGAAATGAATTTAAAAAAACTGAATTAAGAGTAGTATGGAGAAGATGTTGATAAATTTTTTGATTGTAAAAAAGGTCTGCATACTTGAAAAAGTTGGAAGCCATAAAAGTATAAGTTGGCAATATTTTGGCATCTCTGGTTAAAACTTAAGTCTATGGCACTATCCTCATGAAAAAGCATTATGGCTACATTTTCACCATTACTGACCATCTTAGACGTGCAAGCTTTTTGTCTTAAAAGTTATGGAAAAATAAGAACACTATAATGGAAATAGCAACTCAAATCATTTGAAAAATGAAATAAATTCTGAAATATTTCTGTGTGAAAGGCAACTCTTTATAATCGAGAGTAAATTGAAACCTTATTGTCTTTTTCTTTCTCCTTCTCTGTGAATACATACACAAAACACATAAAAATGTACATATAATGTAAGGATCTGGAGAAAGCTATATATACCACATGGATTATGCTAGACTAGTGCATCGCTTTGCTATCGGGTAGAAAAGAATGTGATATTTCTGAAAACCAAAATAAAAAAAACCTGACTATATATGCATAAGTTTGTGAGCTACCTTAAACTCTGCTTCATTTCAAATTCTCTTTCATGCTAACTTGGGTTAAAGAATGATCACTGAATCATTTAATCTTTTATATTCTGTAAATATGAATTGATTGAACCTATAGAAACTTGAGTTTGCCTTTGTCCCTGTTTGTCATGAAGACATTATAGATACTGACTGCCTGGATAATAACGTATTTTATAAAGCATGAGAAAATGTTTCAGTGCACTGTTACTTAACAGGAGTCCTGTATCTACACAGGTAGTAAGATCACATGATTTAAAAATTTCCTCCATTAACAATTCAGTGATAAGCAGCATTGTTCACTTATTCTTTCAATCATTTATTTAACAAATATTTGAGCACTTATTATGATAAATAAGGCACATCCTGTCCTTAGCTTCATGGAGTGACAGACTGTGTTCCTAAATATGTATTTAATGGGGTCTATTGTACACCAGATGAGTGTCTACCAGGATTTCCAGATTTCCTTTCCTATCAGGAACATGGGCAACTCTACTTGTGCCTTGCCTTACATTGTCTCAGTCCATTCCCACTTCCCACGCCCCCCCCCCAACCCCCCACAGCCTCAAACATTGCTGTAAAAATTTGAACAGGTGTAACCTGGCACTACCTTATTTCAGCTGCATTGGGAACCTCATTTTGTGCCTCAGGGCTTCTTTACAATATCTTCATGGGTCACCTGTGAAAATCCTCAGTCACTCTGATGAATGTTCAAAGCTGGGAGGATGAGATAGTTATCATGCCATGAGATAGGCCTAGGCAATGGGCATAGGAGTTGGTAGATAAATACTACTTTTTCCATCCATAGGCAGAGAATTTTAAGGTTCTAAATCATTCCTCTGAGGGAACCATTCTGGAGCATAAGCATATCTCAAAAAGTATATGTGCAAGCCCTGTCTGGGTCTCTGCTTGTAGAAGTCCAGGCTAGCAGAGTTGGTACCCTAAATAGCTCCAGTAGTATTTTTCTAGCAGATCCTCAAGATGGGACTCTAGAAGTGGTAATTCTCTGATCATACAGTGATCATACCTCACTGCTGGTGATAGGGTGATATGACCGTTAGCATGCAGAGTAACATTGATATAATTGACTTTAATGATGGGTTGAGTAGAGGTACTGGAGATAAGTCATTGACTTATACAGTAACTGTGTTGATTAAAAAGAAATTGACAAGCTCTGTTTTGCCACTTCTCAATTTAAACCATGCTGTGAAATCCAGAAAGCCCAGGTTTAGGAAAGGTAGTGTTCAGAGACCCATATCGCCTATAGTCACTGCATGACCACTATTTCGTCTCAGGGTTATGTTAAACCACCTGTTCTTTATGACAGTATAATATGAAGACCATGTTGATATTCTGCAGAATATCATGCTAGTTCACTATATCATTGACATCAGGTTAATTGGATATGTTGAATAGGAAGAGGATTAGAATAGAATAGGAATAGAATTAGAATAGGAATTAGAATGTACTCTGATATCCCAGTAGGACACATGAGTGGTTGAAGATGAAAGAGAAACTCTTGGAAGATTCAGGGGCTATCATATAGGTAAAGTGTTTAGAGGTCCTATAAGAAAGACTGCACTAGGTAAACCTCTTTGGATTTTTGAAGTGGTATATAATGCATTTGGGAATACTTCTTTGACTTAGTCTTTTAGTGACTTGAAAGTTGTCTAGATTTGAATAGGCCCAGAGCAAAAGAGGACTTTGAAAAGAAGTTAACTTTCAGCACATTATTTTGGGAGTTGTCCTTCAGAATGCATTGTACACACAAAAACAATGGTTTGCAGACTATGGTATATGAAGCTGTGTCCTCAATAACGAAAGCGTATAGAAATGGGAATAAAAGTTTACAGAGAGGATTGGCTCCTCTTCATAGGACTCCAAATGACCCTCTTTTTTTTTTTTGAAATTTTTTCAGTCGAATGAAAATTTTGATTCCTAATATTCTTACTCTAACTGAATGATTTGCTAAACAGTATTGTTTTGCATGCTTCTATAATGCTGTCAACACTGAGCTACTTTTGGCAATGTGTCTTTTTTCTCAAAAACAGTAACTTTGAGGTTTACTTAGGTTGATGACAGTAACTCTACTTCATTTTAACAGCTATGTAACACTTATATGGATATGCTATATTTTATTTATCCATTCTCCTGTCAATAGACATTTAGATTGTTTACAGAATTTACAGAGTAAAGGTCTGAACTGTTCTTCCACCATCTTTTCCTCACCAGGGAAAATAAAGACTTCTGTGGTTTATGCCCATTAGGAAGGATAAACTATGTACCTCTGTGAGAGCTGCTTCTGTGAACTGTTGGGGCAGAGACCAAACTGCTCTTGGGGTCTGGGCAAGCAGGAGGTAAGGGAGAGAGAATGGCCTGATACAACCATTAAAAAGTATCTGAGTTAACAGATTTGTGGGGTTTGAAAGGAGATGTGTGTTTGGGGAGAAAATGAATATTGGGGGAAAGCTCCCTCTGCATATTGTTTTCATAATGCATAGACCATGTTTTTAGAAGGTTTCAACATTCTAAGAGCCATCTATCAGATGGATTTGTAACAGTTCTTATTTTCCATTAAAGATGGCATTTAATCATCCAATAGTACTTCCATTGGGTTCTCAAGGCTCTGTTTAAGGTCTTTTTGTTTGAATTGTTTCAATGACTTGAACGTATATGGAAATTCCTACCTTTATCTCACTCTTAGAACAACAACAACAAAAAATAGAAATAAGATTTTTCATTTCATCAAACTTTGTGGAGATGGCCTGGTCTACAAGAAGTGCTTCTTCAAGAATCTCAATAATTCTCAGCAACAAGTAACCAGTCTTCATCTTTTTTAAAAAGATGTTTATTTTTGAGAGAGAGTGCAAGTAGGGGAGGGGAAGAGAGAGAGACAGAAGATCTGAAGTGGGCTCCGTGATGACAGCAGAGAGCCCAATGTAGGGCTCAGACCCACGAACCATGAGATCATGATCTGAGCTGAATGAGTTGGACGCTTAACCAACTGAGCCATCAGGTGCCCACAGTCTTCACCTTTTAATTTCACACTGGCAGGAATTACTTCTCTTACAACTTTTCTTTTTCTTACCTGAAACACTGATAGGTGGACTTAATTCATTTGATAACATATCTGACAAGGGAGTAAGCATGGATATAGTCGCTTGATACAATGCAAGATGTAAAGAGTAAAAATTACCTCATATGCTTTCTTGCTCTGTCTTGGTAACCCTAAATGATCTCCTGTCAGTAAAAGTACCTAGGGCTTGCTAGAACCTGTTTAGCAAGCCCATTATGTTCATAAATGAAGCCATTTGTTACATGGTAAATGACCAAAATTCCCCAACTTTCTGCTCCCACAGTATTGATCTGAGTCCCTAGACACTTAGGAAATGGTGGTTGTTCTTATGCATGAACTAAATGTAAGCAAAAAAGAATAGTAGTGTGTTTTGAACAGTAAGGATAGGGAGGAAATAGACTGAGGTGTTCATGAAAGAGGAACTAAGGATTGTCAATAGATACTTTTCAGAAACTGAGAAAGTCCTCAGGTTATATGGGATACCTCCTGTAGGATTCAGCAGTCTGTTTCTATGGAGCACCCAGGGAGGTAGCAGAACCTCAGATGGAATTGAAAGCTGCTTACCAGGAACCTAACTCCCCAAACTGGCAAGAATCATGGTGCCCAAGATGTCCAATGAAACAGCAGTGTTCCCTGCTTCATACTTTCCATTGTATGGGCTTTTCCAGTGTAGACTGATGAAAAGTCCTTGTTGGATGTCTTGGAATAAATCAGACTCTGAAGCTTTTATATAACCTTAGAGAAGGGCCCTATAAATTACAATGAGATTGAATTTCTTGCTGGTGAAGAGTGTGGAAATTCAGAAGGAATTTAATTTAGAGATTAGATTTAGAGAAATAAAATATATACTGTGTGTGTGTGTATCCTTTGTCTCTGAGAGTTGAGGTAAAAACTGCATATCTGCTATAATTTAAACAGTTAATAAACATATCAGTAAAAAAACTGAATATATACTCTGAAACTATGACATAAAATAAAACCAATCGCCCTTACTCCAGTAGACTCTAGCTAGGGGTTGGTATAACATCTGGTAAGTGTCCAGCACATAGTAGGTCATAGTTTTAAAAAAGCTGTTAATAAGTCCTGTCACTTCCAAGATGATTGTTTTAATAGTGATGGCAATAGATAACCTTAATTAAGGTCTCTCTCTCTGCCAAGGATGCTTCTAGTCACTTTACATGCATTATTAACTGTGACAGAAGTGTTATGAGAAAAAGTATTAGTATCCCAGTCTCCCAGAAGAGAAAATCAGGGCTCTGAAAGAAACTTGCCCATCTCTAACCCATTGGAATAAATGGAATAAAATATATTCCATTTTTATATTCTTTGCTACCACTTTAACCTGTGCTTAGTCACTTCTTTGTTTGATTACTAGCACAACCTTTTAATGGCTTCCCTGAATATTCTGTTGCCTGTCTTCTCTCCATTTCTCACAGGGTAATCAGAGTGAGTCCTTTGAAAGCACATTGGATTCTATCACTTTCCTGATCCTTCAGGGACTTCCCATTGTTTTCCTGTTATTATGGTGTTCTGGACTCAGTTTATATCCCCAGTGTATGTCATCAGTGAATAGTGCTTCTGTAGTATTTCTTCCCTTTCTTGCTAATTTCATGCTGAACTAGTCTTCTGATTTTAGAAACATTGCCTCAGGACTTGTGAACCCACTATTGCCTCTGGTTTTCTTCCCATTCTGGTTAATATTAGGTTCAGCAACAATTAACAGATAAGTCCAACTAACAGTAGCTTAAACTAGATAGTCTATTCATCTCACATGAAATTTCTGTAGATGATCTGTTACTCCATGGCATCATGGTCCAAGCTCCTCCTATCTTGTTACTTGGCTGTGTGCCTGGCAGCATCCATATTCCTGGTAGCAAGATGAAGGACGAGACAGAAGAAGAGGGTAAGTTCAGCTCAGAAATCTCTCTACAAAGGTAAAGATAAAAACAATTATTGAGTAAGCATTAAATCAGAATGTGATATGTATCACAGGCAATCTGTTGAAGAAATTGTGGACAGGAGAAATCTCACCTTCTTCTGTAGCCAAGCAGATATAAACTATTACATAGATGTTTTCAAGATAAACAATAGCTAGTCCCCAAGTCCTAGAACTGGCAGCACCATTGGTCACATCTAGTTCACTTTAAATCCACTGGTTTTTAGTCCCTTTCCTTCCCCTTTCTTCCTCCCCTCACCTCCTATTAAAGTTGTCCAGGTGAATCTAATATGCAGCTGAGTTGAGAAACACTGGGACTAGGAAAACAGGAAATTGGTACTTGTGTAGAGCAAATATAAGGAAGAGGAGTAAACAATATTTGAGAATAGGCAGGAATGCAAATGTCACTGTTCTAAAATATGAGTCCTCTGGGTTTGAAGAAGAGTTCATCAAAGAGAAACAAGATGATTGGTTGTATTCAGGGAAATGAATGAAAATCCCTTTTAAATCTTAAAGCCTCAAGGGATTTTTAGAAGACTCCTTAAAATTGGATAGAATCAGAAAATGGAAGAACATAGCATAACTACCATATAAGGAACAGAATGAGAACATTGACTCCATGTGTAATCAATGCAGTGATTATACTCTATTTCAAATTCTGTCTTGATCTCTTATGTCCTAAGGAGTGAATACATTCTCAGAACAAGAACTGAGTTGACTGTACAGAGAATCCAATTAAGTTTATGAATTTAAAAACAATAAAAATGTACTTAATGTCTGAATTGCATTTCATTTCTGTAAGATTTTCTGGGCAATTTTCAGGTAGCAAATACTCTGGTTCTTAATAACACTACTGGTAAAGTTTCTTCAATCCATCAACATACTTAGCTGTGATAACTCCTGGTAGACAAAATTGGGGTTTCTCTTCCTTATCAACTTCTAGTTATACCAATCAACTGAAAAGATTCTTTTTTCAATCTATCCTCAAGGGAGAAATGGAGAAGGAAAGCAAATGTTTAACACCCTACCATTATTTTGGGAAATCCAAGTTAGTTCTATCTTGATAGTTTGTTATGCCTTATATAGTATACTGTTTTAGTTTTCTTACCAGCTTCTATTTCACCCCCTATTCATTGTGCAGCAACTGGTATGTTCAGGTGAGATTTGTCCCATATCTAGTAAACATTTTCTGGAGACAACCTATTAGCATAATTAATTCCCACTTTGCCACAGTTTAATCTCCTGCCCATGGAGATTCAGGAAAAGATGTGTAAACTAAATTAAACTAATCAGAGTAAGGCCTTGAAGAGATGGCCCCAAGAGATGTTTTATGGATGACAGATCAGGAAGTATTTCAACTTTTGTTATTACAAGCCAAGAAAATGGAACTGGAACTCTAACTAAAAACATGCTTGAGCCCATTAACCCTATTTTTAGTTACATGTGCTAATAAATTATTCTTTTTTAAAGCCAGATTGAGTTGAGTTTGTTTGCAACCAAAAGTATCTTCCTTGATAGAGAGCTATATCCTAATTGATATAATAGCTACCATTCAATATGTTAGGCCTTGTGCAAATCACTTGCTCTTCACATTATAAAGGTTTCTTTTTATTTGAATCCTATCTCCACTTTCTCAGAATTTCTACAGAATTTACATTCATCCTTATAGATTCCATCTCACCACTTCAACGGTGCTTATCTCCATATCATTGTACATGGTCAAGTGTCTTCCATTGAAAACAATAGGCAATGTTAGTCAATATCTCCTTGTTCATCAAGTTTTTGTTACTTTCTCTGACATTAGATATACTAATTTAAGATATACCATATGATTTTGACAGGGAAGCATCATTATAGAATGATCACTCTATTTTTCATGGTGAAGCAAGGTATACTCAAAGTATGTATTTTTAAACGTTGAGATTAGTGAATCTGCTAGGGATAAGTGCCTTCTACATGTCAAGGCTCTATCTCTTTGGTCCTTTCAATTAGAATGAAATTAAGCACATGCCTTCCCTTAGGTACTGCTGACAACTGAATGGTGATTGTTATCCATTAAATGATATATAAAAGAAACCATTTGCAGAAGGAATAACTGCAAATATAGCTCCTAATTTTATGTGGACCATTAGTTAATTCACCACCAACAAAGCAGCAATCCAGCCGTCCTTTACCATGAGCTTACCTTTATTTTTGTAGGGGTGTAGAAGTAACTGAAATCAGGTATTTTATTGTTTCATTGTTTTTATCATTTGGTTTCAATCAAAAAGGCATTTCTCCTCAAAAGCAAAGTTCAACAACAGGTGTTCAAGGTGACCGAGAAGTTAATAAATACTTGGGATTTTAATAGAATTAAAATGAGAGAAAATTATTCAGAGAAAATCTCATACCTCAGAAATGGGTCATTTGATTCTAAGAACATATTTTTATAGTGAAGGTGGGAGATGTAGAAAATTTAATTATCTGGATATGAGAAAATATTTTTGACCTCTGTAATAACCTTGTAACATAAAGGTGAGTCAAGAAAATAGGGCACATGGAATAAATTAAAATCTTTGGAAAAATAAGTCATCTAGGTAACAATAGTCTGAGTTCAGAAAGTTTAAGATATTCCTACCTTTTCTGAGGACTAACTTTTTGCCTACATAAGAAATGTCAGAATGGTAGAAGGGAAAAATGTAAAAGGGAAATTAAAACTATGAGACATGCATAGGTATATAGAAATTGTCAATAATATGAACTATTATCTTATTAAACTAGCAAAAATAGTTTTTTATACTTTTAACACTATAGTCTGTGGTTATTTATTTTTTTAATGTTTATTTTTGAGAGAGAGCGTGTGAGTGGAAGAAGGGCAGAGAGAGAAGATGACACAGAATCTGAAGCATGTTCCAGGCTCTGAGCTGTCAGCGCAGAGCCTGATGCAGGGCTTGAACTCACAGATTACAAGATCGTGACCTGAGCTGAAGTGGGACACTTAACGAATTGAGCCACCCAGGTGCCCCCCTGTGGTTGTTAGTTTCTAGTCTAATAACAAATGTTACAAATACTTGACAATGAATGGCAGTGTTAAAAGTTTTGGGT
This sequence comes from Panthera uncia, assembly GCF_023721935.1. NCBI lineage: Eukaryota > Metazoa > Chordata > Mammalia > Carnivora > Felidae > Panthera > Panthera uncia. The sequence continues at coordinate 56,685,054 of NC_064811.1, forward strand.
TTTTAAAAATTTTTAATGTTTACTTTTTTCATTTTTGAGAGAGACGGAGTGTGAGCAGGGGCAGGGCAAAGAGAGAGAGGGAGACACAGAATTAGAAGCAGGCTTCAGGCTCTGAGTTGTCAGCACAGAGCCTGACACAGGGCTCGGACTCATGAACCACGAGATCATGACCTGAGCTGAAGTCTGCAGCTTAACTAACTGAGCCACCCAGGTGCCCCAAAGTTGTTTTTTCCTTAAGTGTCTTTCAAGTGAACATAAAGATAAAATGATAGAAGAAGATGGCGAATAGTCACTTCACTGAACATTCAATTATTAAAATGCTAATGAGGAAACATGTTAACCTTTCAATAGATAGTATATAGGACCATTTTTAAGTTTTGCTAAGAGAAAGCCAATTCAATTCCTTTAGGCATTAGCAGAAACCACTCTATTTTTTTTTTTAAACAAAAAACCTGTGTTTAACTGCGTTCATTTCACACATTTCATGGAAGGCTTCCTTACCCTGTTTCTAAAGAGGCATTATAAGTAATTGAAGGGAGTCTTGCATGTGAGCAGGAAATGTGATCTAACATTAGAGCTTTAAACATTTTTAGCATCTTTCCTGAATTTTGCCATCCAAACTACTAGAGGGAAAGGTTTCTACTTTTACTGTGGATCCTGGAGTACTAGGGCCTGGATGAAATCCAACAAAACTTAATTATAGGAAGGATGGATGTCTTTGAAAGCCTAGCAAATTTAGTTAGCTTCAGGTAGAAGGAGTAGATATCAAGAGAAGGAAATAATGTTCTAAATTTTTGTAGCTTCTTTTAAGATTTATCTTGGTATAAGTACAGATTTGCTACCATTTCTTCTACCTTCCCGAATCTAAGCCTACAATTTCATACAACAAAAATTTCACTGGGGCGTCTGGGTGGCTCAGTCGGTTAAGCGGCCGACTTAGGCTCAGGTCATGATCTTGCGGTCCGTGAGTTCGAGCCCTGCGTTGGGCTCTGTGCTGACAGCTGGGAGCCTGGAGCCTGTTTGGGATTCTGTGTCTCCCTCTCTCTGACTCTCCCCCGTTCATGCTCTGTCTCTGTCTCAAAAATAAATGTTAAAAAAATTTCATGACGGTCTTGAAATTGTGAAAGATAAAACACACTGGACAGTTGAGATAATTTTATTCTGCAATAAAGAGTATATTCATTAATAAGTAATGTTAAAGAGAAATTACATGAAATAGAATTAAACAAGGAAGACTTTGTTCAAGAGTATTGCAATGAGAGAGAGAGAGAGAGAGACTATTGCAACAGAGCAGAGAGATTGAACTCAAATCCACTCAGACAAAAGATGGGAATTTAAGTGCTGGAATGAATAAGCAGAAAAGTATAGGAGGACTTTGGGGAGGAGGAAGGTGATCAGTGGGATTAGACAAACTGTGTTTGCAAACTGGTACTTAACCAAAATTAGGCTTCTGCCTCCCAGAGAGATGGGGGAGATGAGTGCTATCTTCCTTGATGGTTACATTTTAAAGGAATGGCCCCGTGTCCTTAAGAAAGACATTCTAGGTTATAAGATTGGCAAGCAGCTGGGAAAAGATACACATCTCCAAGGGTCAAGGAATGATTTTATAATTACAAGTTTTCTCAAGTAAATGTTCTTTTTTTTTTTTTTCCCTCAAGTAAATGTTCTAAGGAAAGGGAAGTCAGGACTGATAGTAAGAAACCTGTCTAAAGGTTAATCAAGTTGAAGGGAAGGTTAAGGCTATTTTGATTAGGAAGTTCTCAAAAGGAGAAAATTTAGAAAAAAGGAGAAAACTGTGCCTGTTTTGTACAAAAAAAAGACTGAGGAAGAGTGGGGATGTATCTTAACTGAGAAAGGTGGAGGTGTGAGCTATTTCAGAATATGTAATGGCCATTTCTCAGCACACAAAAGGATGGGGGGGGATTTTTTTTTTTTTTTTAACCTTCTATTTCTAAACCATCCCATTCAGGGAACACAGGGCTCAGGCCAAGTTCAACATTGTCAAACCAATACAAGCCTCCTCCCGCCCCCTTTCATCAAAGGACGATGCAATTAGCTTTAGAATACTGTTTTTCTATGTGGGAAACTTTTAGCTGGATTCTAATCATCATGATGATCTTATTGATCATCATGTAACAAAATCAACCTAATCTAGGCATAATATTCTATTCCCAAAGCATTCTTTTAATCAAAATAGCAATTTTACTGCAAGTCACAAAGGGTTCTTCTGTTTATGACCTTTGCTTTTTAAATGTTTTGTCCTTTCTGCTATGATTGTTGGTTAGTTTCTGTTAAGATTCCCTGCTTGTTCCTTGGAATACTAATCCCTCAAGTTTGTATTGTCCCCTACAGATTGCAATTAGCAGATAATATAAACAAAAGTTCTGCATCAACACCTGGTAAGGTAGTCAAGCGTATGAATAGGCAAACTTTTTTTTTAAAGGCTTATTTATTTTAACTTTTTAAATCTTTATTTTTGAGAGAAGAGAGAGAAACAGTGCAAGCAGGGGAGGTACAGAGAGAGAAGGAGGCATAGAATCTGAAGCAGGCTCCAGGTTCTGAGCTGTCAGCACAGGGCCTGATGTGGGGCTCAAACTCACAAACTGTGAGATCATGACCTGAGCTGAAGTCAGTTGCCTAACCAACTGAACCATCCATGTGCCTTGCAAACTTTTTCTTAAAGGACCAGATGGTAAAGATTTTAGGCTTTCTGTACCATAAGCTCTCTGACAGCTACTCAGCTCTGATTCTGTAGCATAAAAACAACCATAATTAATATGCAAATGAATTAACATGAATGTGTTTCAATAAAAATGTTGTTCATGGACACTGAAACTTGAATTTTGTATAATTTTTCCTGAGTCATGCTATATTAATCCTATGATTTTTTTTTTCCTTGAACTCACGAACCATGAGATTATGACCTGAGCTGAAGTCCAAAGCTTAACTCAGATGCTTAACCGACTGAGCTACCCAGGTGCCCCAGGGCTTGCTAATTCTAACTACTATTTCCCTAAGCCTCTACTCACCATGGTGCCTAAATGGGACACCTAAATGGTCTCTTGATCTGATGGGGGCTCGCAAATGTGAGGCAATGATTGGGTGGAAGCCAGTGGTGCACAGGTGGTGAAAAAATTCACTTGAGGCAGAACAAAGGAGATAGAAGCTTCTTGAATATACTGCAGGAGGGGCGGCAGGGGGCAGGACAGCAGAGGTCAGGCTGTCTGCAAGGAGGCGAGTGGGAGGGGACTGCTTTTAAGGAGGGAAAGTGAGGAGGTATGGTACTTACAGAATTTTCCCTTTTTGGTAACTGTGCCTGGTTGTAAGTAGCCTATTGGTCAATTTAGGGACCATGGATATTTCAGGGTGGGTTGCCTGATGGGCCTGTCTATATTCATCCAGGTGGCCCTTTCTTCATTCCAAGCCTGTTTGCCTAAAAGTGGCCTCCACACTCCCTGGAGACCACCAGGTTTCCTACAGTGGAAAAGCTCATTTGCATCACCTTATGTATTGTGCTCTTTGTTTTATATTATTTGAGGTTGCCCCCTTGGATTTTATAATGACAGATGGCCGTGGAAAATTTGAGAGAATTAAGACAGTATTAGAGTATAAAACAGCACATTGTATTTATAAATGCAAGTGCAATGTTTTTACTAAAACATGAAAAAGCAGTTGGTTACATTCACAGTGCAACTAGCTTAAATCAAAGACCTGATATAGACAAAACATAGAATCTTTATTTTCCAGGCAGATTATGTTAAAGGTAAAAAAAAAAAAAAAAAAAGACTGTTTATAGTTTCTTACTAAGAGCAGACTGATAATCTAAGAAAACTGTCTTCTTAATGGAAAACCTTTGTATCCTTGTCCTTTTGGTATTAAAATCCTCCCCTTTTTTTCTTTAAGTGTGCAGTGTTTTGGTTATCTTCTGGGGTGTTTACATTTCAAAGACCTAAGACTCAACTCTAACAGACAGAAAAAAATGCAAATTTTCTCCTAGGATTTTTTTTTTGGTAATTGTTATTTAAAATACTCCTTTGTGTTAGCGCTCAGACAGCTTGGGATGTCTCCTCTTTTTTAAAATCATTCTTCTGTTTTTTTTCATCATTGTTTCAGAGATTCCAAGTCTTAGCATCCTTATAAGGCTTTGTCGTAAGCCTCTCAGTCTTAATCTGTGGCATCTTGTGCTCTCCTAACTTTGCAAAATGGTATACTAAGACTCTTATTCTGCAATCCCACCTTGTCTGTCAACTCTGAAGATAGCAGACCCCTGACCACCGCCTTCCATATACTTCTCTAATCTCCATTCTTTCTCTGATTCGAGCTTCAGCTTCTAGCTGGGCATCAGTGGCCATCTGAATTGCCACAGTAGATGCTGATGAAGTTTTGGGGTGATGGAGGGGTTCAGAGCTGACAGCCAAGAAAGAATTCTTGAATATGTCTTTGGTGCTTTTTGCTTTATTTATTAAAGCACGGGGACAGGACCCATGGGCAGAAAGAGCTGCACTGGGGGTGTGAAGAGTGGCTCCTTATATCCTATGGGGCTGGGGGAGGTAAAGTCAAAAGGGAGTTTTTTAAAGGGATTTTTCACATGCTAATAACTCCACAGATTACTGGAGGCCTAGCTATTGTCAAGCTAAGGTTGGTTTTCCCTCTAGCAAATCATTAACATTAAGACATTAGACATTAAGACATTAAGATTAATGTCTTAACATTAACATCAAGACATTAAGAATTTAGGGAGTTCCTGGAGAAATGTTTTATACCCTCCTGCCCCAAGTATTTTTCAATGGGCTGCAGGTTATAAGGAAACTTAATTTTATCAGCCATTTCCTACTTGCCTTTGTTCCCCACATCACTATGGAGGGGAGGGTAATGTTGGGCCTCCAGGAAACTGACTCCGTAGGTTAGAGATTAGGCTACTTATAAGATTGCATTTTTCTGGTAATTTACCAAGACATTTGTAAACTGATAGACACTCTATCAGTTTAACCGCTTGTTTTCTGTTCTTTTCTTTGTCCTTGGGCAGCCAGGAGTGTCTGAGGAATGCCACATATATCCCACCTGGGGGTGGGGGAGTAATGCTAGCTTGTGCTTGGCCCTCAGCTTGCCTTATGGTCCCTCATCAGAGGCCATCCCACTGTGGCATTCATGCGTTTGCCTTCCTCTGCTGCAGTGTGCTTCCTGTAATGCCTCAAACAAGTGGGTTAGAGAAGCCAGCATTTTGGGGGCATCCTGTACTCATGTGGTGGTCCACAAGCACCTGACATATGGTCCATCATCCTCATATAGAGATCAAAGGCCAATTTGAGGTTTCCCTTGCAGATGCATCTTTCTCAAGGCTAGGGAACTTAAGAGATGTGTAGGGCCATCCCTTCCTGCAGAGGCAAATTCAGGCTTTACCTGATAGGACTTTTCCAAGGCCCATTTCTTTAATCTCCTGACTGGCTTACCAGTTGTTGGTTCACAAGCTCCTTGGGGGTTTCCCAGGAATAATTTGAAATTGGCCCCCTACTCAGAGGCAAAGAAAGACTGGAGAAAGAGGCAGACCACTTCATATTGGTAGGTGGCAGTTTAATAAGCAAAGGGAGGTTACATATGAGGGTTGCATTAGGCAGCTATAAAACAAATAGATCTCCACATCCACCTGTCACATCTTAAAAGTTTTTATAGAAGCCTTAACTGGGTTCAGTCACATACTGTCTAGATAGTCTTAGTACCATATTATTATTTCAAAGCTGTGTCCTTGGGGCAGCCCCTAGGTGTGGGGAAGGCAAGCAGAATTCACTTTCATGGATAAAGGAGAGGATGAGGAGCCTTTGATAGTCAGGGTCAAAGGTCACCAGTGGTCATTTCCTCTTGATAACTTCCTCTGACGATTTACTCATATTTCCCTTGTTAATATTGAAGCTGAGATCATTGATTTGAATGCTTTCTTTTTAATATAGGAGTTTATCACTGGATATCAATTTAAGTTTACTTTTTTTTACATTCAATACTTTATAAATCAATATGATAATACTTCATGATCTTCTGGCTTGCATTGTTTCTGACATGATGGCTGCTGCCATTATTATTTTTTACCCTTTGTATATAAAAGATCTTTTTTCTCTCATCAGGATAGGGAAAAATTATAAGATGGCTGACAGGACTGATAGGGAAATTCCAGTCCCCAACCAAAGCCTCCCATTCCAGCTTCTTCTTCCTGCCCCACTTGCCATGTGAGTGCCAAATTACTAATGCAGAAGTAACAGACTATAAAGTGCCCCCCCCCCCATGTTTATGCTCTGGACTCAGACCTCTGGAGAGTGATCTTCTCTGGGCCCGCTGGTGTGAAATAAACCTGCCTTCCAAGATCTCTGAGTGCCACTTGGTTCTACTGCCAGGTGATCCAGACCAGGTTCTGTAACAGTCACACTTAAAGCCGGTGACAGAGACAACATTGAGAAAGTAGATTACTTTTTGCTTTGGTGTAGTTTTCCCCATTTTCCTTGTGTTTGGTGTTCATGGTGATTTTTTGATATATTAATTTATATTTTTCATCAAATACAAAATTTTTCCAGTTACTATATCTTCAAATGTTTTTGTTCCCCCCCACCTTCTCCAATTTAGGTACTCTAGTTACATTTATATGTTAGGGTGCTTGAAGCTGTCCCACAAATAATTGGTGCTCTATGTTTCATTTAAGATAACCCTACTGGTATGTCTTCAAGTTCAATCTTTTCACCTGCAACATCTAATCTGTTAATCCCACATATACTTTCATTTTCCATTTTAAACACCTTCGTTTTCATCTCTAGAACTTTGGTTTGTGTCCTTCTAAAAACTACATTAACCTGATTAATCTCTCTGCTTTCATGAATGATGCAATATACACCTATAGTTTTTAATGTGCTTGTTTACTAATTGTATGATCTGTATCATTTCTGGGTTGAATTTTCATTATAGACCTTTCTCATATGGCTCCTGTTTTCTGCTTTGCATACATAACATTTTATTGTATACTAGACATAGTGAATTGTACCTTTCTTGGTGCTGGATATATTTCTATTCTTATAGTCTTGAGTTTTATGTGGGATATACCTTTTTTACTAGAAAACACTGCAACCCACTTTAGATCTTTTAAGTTTGTTAGGTGGGGCTAGAACAGCATTTAAGTTGGGGCTAATTTTTCTATTACTGAGGCAAAACTGAGTACTCTACTGGATGCCTTATGAGTAGTGAGATTTTATTTATTTATTTTTTTTAATTTTATTTTTATTTTTTAATTTTTTTTAACATTTATTTATTTTTGAGACAGAGAGACAGCATGAACAGGGGAGGGTCAGAGAGAGAGGGAGACACAGAATCGGAAACAGGCTCCAGGCTCTGAGCTGTCAGCACAGAGCCTGACGCGGGGCTCGAACTCACAAGCCGCGAGATCGTGACCTGAGCTGAAGCCGGACGCTTAACCGACTGAGCCACCCAGGCGCCCCTAGTAGTGAGATTTTATGTGAAATCTGGTGAGAACAGGATTTCTTTTTTCTGCCCTGTATGGACCCCAAGTATTTTTCCTGACTTTAAATGGTTTCCTCAAATGTATACTTTGATCAATACTCCATGAAGAATCAGGATGGACTCTTTATAGATCTTCAGTGCTTTTTCTGTGCACTGTTTTCTTGGCCTCTTCACTGTGAAGTCTATTTGCTTTGCTCTCCCCATGTTGAATTTGAATAACTATTAGATGGACCCTAGAGTTTAAGTTAGATAATTGAATTGAAATAAAAACTTACCCATTGTAAGCATATGTGATGTATTTAAAGCCATGGAACAGCATCATTTACCAAAGGAGTCAGTGTTGACAGAGAAAAGAAGACCGAGATGTTAAGCCCTGTGGAAATCCAACATTAAGAAGGTGGGATAAAAAGGAAAAGCCAACAGAGAAATGCAATAATTCCAGCTTCTTAATGTTTTCCATACTTTACTGTCGTCTTATATTCATAACAAAATACTTATTATCCTGAAATTTTAGATATCCTATAAAATGTTTCTTGACACATCTAGTTCATCACATTTTCAGCAATGTGTTCTTTTATATTAATTTTTATTCACTTTTTAGATGGAGAATTGTCTTTATAATTAATAGTAAATTAATGGCAGGCCCTATCTGAAACTTTTAAAGTGTATTTATTAGATCTAGTTTCATATTAGGGCTGCTAAAGAAGTTTGTTACTGATGTGATTTAAGGATCACATCTTCCTGTATGAGCATTATAGCTGCTTGCTAAGAATGTTGATTAGTGGTATTCTATCCGGGATTTAGAGAATTGATAAACTTTCACTTCTATCAAGGTCTTCAAATGACTCCTAGGTACACTAGGGATGAAGAATTTGAACTCAGTTTGCCAGTGGTTCTGAACTCTTTCTATTCACTAAAGGGTTTTTTTTTTTTTTTTTTTGAAAAATGCTGATGCCTGGGTCCTATCTATAGAGATTTTGATTCAAGTAATTAGATTTGGAGGCTGAACATCTACATTTTAGGCCTTTCAAGTAATTCTAATGTACAGCTAGAATTTAGAACCATGTCTTAGGGTGGAGTGTGAGTACATGAAACTCTGTGTGTGTGTGTGTGTGTGTGTGTGTGTGTGTGTGTGTGTGTGTGTATGAGAAATCTGGAATTTTCTTTTAAACAGACAATGTAGCTGAGTGCAAAGAGTGAGAACCAGGCTGTTATCCTAGATCAGGCAGGTTATAGGTTAAATAGAAAAAGTTGGACAGGCATGGAATAATTAGAGTATAATGTCAGTCAAAGTAATGTTAATGAAGCAGAGGCAGGAATATGTCATCACCTCATAAAGTCTCAAATGATTCTGCTGATGGACTCTAAATCTGGAATGTCAGAGAGTCAGAGTATCCTAGTGAATAGGAAAGTAAAACTATCGCTGATCTTAAGGATTTTTAAAAATTCTATGTTATAATATTAGCTGTGTGAATGGCTTATAACTCAGAGATTTTTCTTTATACCAGAGTATGTCAAAGTTCTATGCATCCTAACAAAGGCAATGTACATAGATTTAGATCAATGAAAACAAGTTTTCTTCGACTTTTCATTCTTTCATCTTCTTTAACACTTCATGACTATGACTATATTCCCTTCATATAATATAATTCTTAAAGCTGCTTTCAGGAGAAGATTTGATCCAGAAAAAAGGCTTACTTCTTCAAGGTTATTTTCACTGTAATGGGAGATTTTGTCAAATTCATCTCTAATAGCTGGAAGATCAGGTATTTAAAAAGTATTACTTTTTCCTGGTGTCCTGAAATCTTACCATATGGCTTCTGCTATAGACAGTGTTTTTATCCTCCCAGATTTCATGGTGAAATCCTAACAGTGATAGCTACAGAAGGTAGAGCCTTTGGGAGGTGATTAGGTCAACAGAGTGGAGCCCTCATTACGTGATTAATGCCCTTAGAGTCCTGAGGGTGCTTGCTTCCCCCCTCTGCCCTGGGAGGACACTGATAAGTTTGCAGTCTGCAACTCAGAAAAGGGCCCTATCCAACTGGTGGCATTCTGATTTGGGCTTCCATCCTCTAGACCTCTGAGAAATAAACTTCTGTTGCTTATAAGCTACCCAGTCTACGGTAACTTATAGGATCCCAAGCAGACTAAGACAGTTACTTTAATTACATGTATGGCCATATCATTATCCACATACTGTTCACACACATAAGTGCATTTAACTTTAAGGGAGTGTTGGATAGACATATAAATAATGTCTACTTTTCTCTGAGTTCTGGTTTTCTTTGCCATTCTGGTAGTTTGACTACTTACATGTAAGCTCCAAAGACTGTAGGATAGCTTACTTCAGTACAGAGGTCTCACATCTAACAATTTGGCTGTCATCAACCTGTGCTTTGATCTCTTGTGTTCTGAAAGGTCTTTTGCAGTGTTCTTGTCTAAGAAGCAGGAAAAAAAAATCAATTTCATTTTTCATCCTGAAGAGATTGATTCCTATACATAAATCAGCCCAGTTGAGTTTTTCTGTGCAATTACTCATTGTCTCTGAAGCAATTGCATTTCAGAAACTGATTCCAGATTATCTGAATCTGCCGCTTGGAAGCAATGTTAACAAGTAGGCAGTATTGGTTAAATGGTTTCACACACACACAAAAATGCAATGTATAAAACTGAAAGCATTCCACGTTGGACTTCATTTATGCAAGGACAATTTGAAAAAGAAGATGCCCATTGGCAAAACGTCACCTTGTTTTCCAGAAAATAAACTATAGCAACACCTCAGGTGAGGATTTTAAAAACAAAGCTGTAAAAATAAGAAATGTGAGTTTTAAATAAGAATCTGGTGTTGTGCTACTCAATTATATTGCAAGCATAAGGTTAGACTTAACTGCTTCAAAGAGATAGAGCTTTATTCTGTATTTACGGATTTCATTTTATTTCTCTATTTTCTTGTACAATTTACATTTTCCACGTCCTTCAAAGTTTATTATTTGTTCATTAGATGGTCAATACTACCATCCTAAAGAAAATTTGAAAAAAAAAGTTACCTACCTTTAATACTTTAGTGCATTTGCTTTGTTTATTCTCTTATGCAAATTTATTTTTAAATATATTGCTATTCACATCTGCAGATTTGGTCACTTGTCTTTTATTTCTACAAATTAATGCTATTTTAAGAATCAATATGCCAATTTGATGAGTGGGAAGTCTATCTCCCTTCCCATTCATTTCCTGAAAGTCAGTCTATATGAAAGGCCATCTGAAAGTCATACCCAATTAGCGTTCTAGTTTCTAATATTTGCTACTGCCTGTAATGCTGTGAGCTCTTCTTATACCATGTTTCCTTTGATTAGCAGTCATGCATAGTATGAAAATCTTGCCAATTATGTGTGCTGCCCCAGCTTCTAGTATAGATGGTGTGGGCTTTTGAGCCATGTGACTCTAAGGAGTAAGTTCTTCTTTCAATGTTAGACATAAGCTCAGCTGTCCAGTATTGGTTTTTAGAATGCTATCCCAGGACCCAAGCCCTTCAGTACAAACCGTACTCCTTTCCAACAAAGAAAAGGCCAGCTTATCCAGAAACCTAGCACCTCGATTGGGTTTATGGTGGTGATTCACAATCATGTCTGTATATTCAGTTCCTTGGATCTTTTTCAGATCAGAAAGCTTTCCTTTTCAATCCCTGAAAGCAAATTGTTCATTCCTTCTTGAACAATGAAAATATCCTGTGAGGCCTACCTGTACAGTTGTCAAGAGCAGATCCTTCCATATCTACCCAATAGTCTCCTTTTTAATGTTTTAAAACAGAGGTCTTTGTATTCTATTCTTTCTGGAAAATGGAGTTTGACTTCAAGGATTCAGGAAAGTTTGTTTACTCATTGCAAGAGGGACAACAATCTGTTACTGTATCATCTGGGTGAGTTACCTCACAAGAACTATCTGGATGACTTTAAATGTTCTAAAGTAAAAAACGACATAAACTCCAACTTAGCTTTTTATCTCCTTTATTTTTTAAATAATTATAGATTCACATGTAATTGTAAACCATAATATGGAGAGATCATTTACCTTTCATTCAGTTTCTCCCAATGGTAGCCTCTTGCAAAAAGTATGGTACAATATCCAACAGGATATTGGCATTGATATAGTAAAAGTTCAGAACATTATCCTTATCCCAAGGAATCTCTCATGTTGCTCTTTTACACCCACTTTCCTCCTACCCTTCTTTAAAAAAAAATTTTTCTTTAACGTTTATTTATTTTTGAGACAGAGACACAGCATGAAGGGGGAGAGGCAGAGAGAGAGGGAGACACAGAATCGGAAGCAGGCTCCAGGGTCTGAGCCATCAGCCCAGAGCCCGACGCGGGGCTCGAACTCGCGGACTGCGAGATTGTGACCTGAGCTGAAGTTGGACGCTTAACCAACTGAGCCACCCAGGCGCCCTTTTCCTCCTACCCTTCTTACGCCTTTTTTTAAGAATGTCATGTAAATGGAATTACATACTATGTAACCTTTTGGGATTGGCTTTTTAAAAATGAGCATAATGGGGCGCCTGGGTGGCTCAGTCGGTTAAGCGTCGGACTTCGGCTCAGGTCATGATCTCATGGTCTGTGAGTTCGAGCCCCGCGTCAGGCTCTGTGCTGACAGCTCGGAGCCTGGAGCCTGCTTCAGATTCTGTGTCTCCCTCTCTCTCTGCCCCTCCCCTGTTCATGCTCTGTCTCTCTCTGTCTCAAAAATAAATAAACGTTAAAAAAAAAAATTTTAAAAAAAGTGAGCATAATTCTCTAGAGTTTCAACCAGTTTGTTATATGTATTGACAGTTTTCCCTTACGGCTGAATAGTATCTCATGTTATGAATGTACAATGATGTTTAATCATTTACCCATTAAAAGACATAGTATTTTGGCTATTATGAGTATATCTGCTGTAAACATTCATGTATAGGTTTTTGTGAGAATATGAATCCTTTTTCTGAGATAAATGCCTAGCATTTTCAATTTTGGGTTCTATGGTATTATCAAACTTAAAACTGACAGTGGGATTTATCCATGTGGAGGCCATTGATGACCCTGTTAAGAGCTGTTTTGGTATAAAGTTGGGGACAGAAACCTATACTGTGTGATTTCAAGAAAGATTGGGAAAAAGGGAATTGCAGAGAGTAAATGTAGTAAGTCTTTAAAGGGCTTTGTTGTAAGAGAACTTAGATATGGCACAGCAGTTGAAGAGGTATGAAAGAAATAACAGCATGTTGATGTGCTGATGCAAATGAGTAAGAAGAACCAATGATGTTGGAGCTAGAGGGGAAAGTGTTGAAATGCTTAGTATACCCTTTTAATCCTTCTGTTTTGACTAGTAACTGACTTCTCTTTTCAGAGTCTAATGGCCCTCACTCCAGAATCTCACTGCTGCTAAGAAGGGAAGATCAGTTGCTTGTCTACATGGGCTGGAGGAGGGAAAGAATACTGGCCTTGTAACCAATGAGAGAAAATAGGATGCAGTGCCAACATAGAGCCTTGGCATGGACACATTATCCATAACAATGGGAGATTCTGAAAAATTTTCTCATGTTGATTTGATAATTTCCTCCATTCTGTTTTCTCTTTTTTAAAACTATTAGGTACATGTTGGAAGTCTTTTCCTTTTTTCTTTCTTTTTTTTTAATAACTTATTTTCCTTCTGTAATTTACTTTGTTTTTTGTTCTGTAAGATTTCCTTAACTTCCCCTTCCTTACTTGTTTTTTTTTTTTTAAACTTATCTACTGATTTATTTCTATAATATCTTTAGTTTACAACAGCATTTTATTAGGTTTCCATTGTCATCCATTTCTATTCTTTTGTCATGTATGCAATATATTTGATTTCTTTGAATATTAATTATAGGGTTTGTAGTGGTTAATTTTATGTTCAACTTGACTGGGCTAAGGAGTGCCCAGATGTCTGCAGAGACATTTCTGTCTATGAGGGTGTTTCTGGAAGAGTTTACCATTTGATTCAGTAGACTAAGATCCACTCCACCAATGTGGGTAGGCATCATCTAATTCACTGAAAGCCCAAATAGAACAAAAAAGCAAAGGAAGGGAGCATTCTTTCTCTTCTTGAACAGAGATGCCCATGTTTCCTGGCTTTGAACATGAGAATTCCTGGTTCTTGGGCCTTAGGACTCAGACTGAATTATATTACCACGGGCTTTCCTTGTTCTCCAGCTTGAGGTGGCAGATTATGGGATTTCTCAGCCTCCACAGCTATGTGAGCCAATTCCTAGATCTCCTATAAATTCTGTTTCTGTGGAGAACCTTGACTAATATGTTGAAATATTTTGTTTTTCCTACATTGTTTCTGATTACTCCATATTCCTTTTCTTTTTGTTGGTCTCCAAATTCTCTTAGAGACTTCTCTTAGTGTTTTATGATCCATGCCACTTATTTAAGAACCATGAACTAAAAAGCTGTATGGATGTGCTGGGTATGTGTGTAAGTCAGTTGTCTCATGGACTTTGATATTCATAAGAACTGCAAAGTATATGTGAGTTATCTCTTGGGAGAATCAGTTTCTGCAGAGAGAAATTTTCCAGTTTCTTACTTGTGATGTATGTATAGGTATGGCTGCCAGTGTTTGGATTGCTGAGAAGGGGAAAACATTGAAATGCTTAGTGTATCCTCTTAATCCTCTGTTTTGACTGACTTCTGCTCTTTGGAGAGTCTCATGGCCCTGACTTCAGAATTTCACTGCTGCTGAGAAAGGAAGGTCAGTTGCCTATGTGCACAGGCTGGATGCGGGATCTGGAGGTCCACCTTCTCCTTATACCATTATTCACACAATCCTGTTTTCAGCCAATCTTGCCATCCTGTCTTCAGACAAATGTGATGCTTTCAATTTCTGAGCCTTTTCTGAGATTAGCTTGCTGTTTCTGGTTTCCCCTCTATAGACAGTGAAATTTCAGCTCTTTCTGCCTTGCAATGTAAGGTTGGAACTCACCCATCTACTTTTCTATCTTGCAAAAATTGTTGCCACCTTTATATAATGTTACCTTCTTGCCTAGTGTATTCGTCCTTTGGTATGTATGTATTTTTTTTTTAATGTTTATTTTTGAGAGAGGGAGACAGAGTATGAGCAGGGAGGGGCAGAGAGAGAGAGAGGGAAACACAGAATCTGAAGCAGGCTCCAGGCTCTGAGCTGTCAGCACAGAGCTCCATGTGGGGCTCAAACTCATAAACTGAGATCATGACCTGAGCTGAAGTTGGACACTTAACTGACTGAGCCACCCAGGCCCCCTGTCCTATGGTATTTAAAACTTTCTCATGTTTGTATTGGTGAATGAAGGGTGAATGATCACTGTTAGTAGTGCTTTATGAAGTCAGTCTATGTGTTAAACCTCTCATATAGCTGGAAAATTGTTCAGACAGACTGTACTATAGCAACTAGAGGTATTTAATAAAATAAGAAGATAACTTCAAGTAGTAACCTATCTAGGATAATCTTGTAAATAAGACTATAATCAGGTTTGCCTGAGTTCTATAATGTGACTTGCCAATAATGAAGACAAACTTCAGCTTTCCCTCTGATAACCTAAAGCAATATGAACTTAGGCATTTTTGTATTAATACAGAAGAGCTATGCCATTTTGTCTAATTATCTGAAGCTCTAACATAGCTTAAAAAATAAGGAAATTAGACAGTGGAAAAAATACATGAAAAATACTACCAACTGACAGGTACTTTAGATTTTAACCCATATATATCTCACAGGTAAGTATAATCATCCCTATTTTATAGATAAGGGGTCTGTATCAGTCAACTTGCGCTGCTGTAATGAAATACCACAGACTAGATATTAAGTAACAAATTTATTTTCTCACAGTCTGGAGGCTAGAAGTTACAGACTGAGGTGCTGGCAGATTTGCTTTCCAGTGGGACTCTTGCTGGTTTGCAACTGGCTGCTTTCTTACTGTGTCCTCACCTTGCCTTTCCTGTGTTCACATGTAGAGGGAAAGAAAGATCTTGTGTTTCTTCTTCCTGTAAAGACACTAGTCCTATGTTCTTAGGGCCCTGTCTTTATGACTTTAACCCTAATTACATCCCTAAATACCCACTTTCCAAATAATATGGACATTTTGGGGGTTAGGGCTTCAATGTATGAATTTTAGGGAGACATATTTAGTTTATAAAAGTCTGAAAGAGGAGAGTCCAACAGAGTGTAAGTGGCAGAGGGCAGTTTGACTTCAGAATTTGTTTAAATATTGGGGTACTGTGCCTCAGAGTTGATCAGTCAAATATTTTTTCAAACACATTTTGTTGTGTTTGTCATGTGGAGGCAATGATCTAGTAATCATTGCCTTGGTGTTTTCCTATCTCAGTGTGCAGGCAATGGAAGAAATCTACCAGCCAGCATGAATAGATCACATCTAAGTCTTTCCTCATAGTGATGTGAAAATGTGGCAACAGCCTTATTAAGAAAAAAGACTCAGGGAGAAGATAAATCTTTTCTTTTTAGTGTTTTTTTTTTATATCTGTTGGGAAATAAAGTATATGGATGGATTAATTAGCTTAATACTATTTAATATTTTAGGAGAGTAGAATATTTTTATTTCCTATTAGTATTATGACTATTGAAAGGATTGCTTATATCAAAAGCATGTTCTGTTTACTAATTCATGTTTAAAATTTTTTTTTGATAATAGGTGATACATGTCCATGATGAAAAGAATTCAAAAAGATATACACATATTCCCAATCCCCAATCAGTAAATTTCTCTCTCCAGAAGTAATCAAAGTTATAGTTTATTAATTGTTCTAATTTTTAATTGCATTATTAGCCAAGCTGTTACATTTTACATTCTTTTAAAATATGAATCTAGCTGAATGGAATGTAAGAAGAAGAGCATGAACCCATCATCTGTAGTAGGAAATGCTGATCATTAAAAAAGGAATAAGCCCTTAGTACTGGGTGGTGAATAGTCATTGCATGAGTGATTACAGCTGTTAGTCATGTTTCCTTGAAAAGATTATCTCCTGGACTATCTGAAGATGTTGCTAGTTAATGTGTTAGTATATATGCTTTTTTATATATAAAAAGACAAAAGGATAAGGCTTGTTACTTTGACAATAAATTATTTAAAAGTATCTAATAAGAAAAATTAGCATAGTCCCTAGATTTTTTTTTTTTGAGTATAGTTGACACAAAATGTTAAATTAGTTTCAAGTGTACAATATAGTGATTTAACAAGTTTATAAGTTATGCTAGGCTCACAAATGTAGCTACCATCTAGCTGCCATCTGTCACCATTCAATGCTATTACAATATCCTTGACTATATTCCCTTTGTAGTATTTATTCCAATGACTTATTTTTCCATATCTGGAAGCCTATATCTCCCACTCCCCTTCTCCCATTTTGCCCATCCTCCCACCCCACTTTCCTCTTTCAAACACATTCTAAGAAAAACTTCACTTCCCTCCTCCATTTTATGTATATGTTGTGGTATTTTACATCTTTTTATTGGTAATTTTCTTATGTCTAATTATGGCCTTTTCCTTCCCTCTTAAGGAACTTCCTTTAACGTTTCTTGTAAGGTCAGTTTAGTCGTGATAAACTCCTTTAAATTTTGTTTGGGAAACTCTTTACCTCTCCCATTCTGAATGATAACTTTGCATGGTACAGTATTGTTGGTTGTAGGTTTTTTCTTTTCAGCACTTTGAATATATCATGCCACTCCCTTGTGGTGTGTAAAGTTTCTTTTTTTTATGTTTACTTTTGAGAGAGAGAGAGAGAGAGAGAGAGAGAGAGAAGGAGAGAGAAAGGCAGAGAGAGGGGACAGAGTATCCAAAGTGGGCTCTGTGCCGACAGCAGACATTCTGACGTGGGGCTTGAACTCACAAACCGTGAGATCGTGACCTGAGCTGAAGTCAGATGGTTAACCAACTGAGACACCCAGGCGCCCCCTCTGGCCTGCAAAGTTTATGCTGGAAAATCATGGTAACCTAATAGGGTTTCCCTTGCATGTAACTTTTTGTTTCTGTCTTGCTGCTTTTAAGATTATTTATCTTAACCTTTGACATTTTAATATGTGTTCTGGTGTAGACCTCCTTCGGTTCATCTTGTTTGGAACTCTCTGTGATTCTAGACCTGGATGTCTGTTTCCTTTTCTAGGTTAGGGAAGTTTTCAGTTATTATTTCTTCAAATAAGTTTTCTGCCTCTCTCTCTCTCTTCTCCTTCTGGGACCCCCAATAATACAAATATTTGTTTACTTGATGTTGTCTAAGACTTGTCTTAACCTATCCCTATGAAAAAACAAATTCTTTTTCTTTTTGCTCATGAGCTTGGATGCTTCCCATTATCCTATCTTTCAGATCACCGATCTGTTTTTCTGCATCTGCTAACCTATTGTTGATTCCCTCTAGTATATTTTTATTTCAGTTATTGTATTCTTCTATTCTGGGTTATTTTTTATATTTTCTACCTCTTTGTTGAAGATCTCACTGAGGGTTTCCACTCTTCTCTCATGAGCATCTTTTTGTTTGTTTACAATAATTATTTTAAACTCTTTACCAGGGATATTGCTGATCTCCTATTCATTTAGTTCTTTTTCTGAGGTTTTGTCTTGTTCTTTTGGAGCATAGTCTATCTTCCTGTTTTGCTAGATTTTCTATGTTTGTTTCTGTGAATTAGGCAGAGGAACTACTTTCCCTAAACTTGAAGGAATGGTCTTGTGTATAGTCATCCCCTGTGTAAACTGTGTATGCTTGGCGACTTTTGTTGGCTGCCGGAGCTGTGGCTGTCATGGGCTAGGGTTCCTGTGACACTCCATGCTGGGTCATGCCTGGTTGGGATGACTGCAGCTGAAGTAGGCATGGGATGTGGTGGTCCTGAGTATCTCCATGAAGAGAGTACCTTGACAGGATCATTGAAACTGAAATGGATGCAGGTGGAGGGGAGGGGTCCTAGGGTTCTATGTGCAGAGGGTGCCTTGGCATATTCCTTTAATTATTAATGAAAGTAAGAGAATATTGAAGAGAATAGATATACTTCACTAAGCCATTGTTCATAGGATTGTTTTGTTTAGCAGCATTTGGTGGCAAGTAATAGAAACATTAATGAAAACTGATTTATGATGTAATTGAAAAGTCCAAAAAAGTGTGCCTATCAAGTAAGGCTTCACAGTGTAGCTCAATAAGGTCTTTACAGACCTTCTGATCCTTCAAGATATCTGAATTTTTGTTACTATGACTTAAGAGGAATTCATGCTGGGTATTAAACAATAAATACTCATGACATGTTCACTTGGGCTATTTCACAGTTTTCATATTTAGCCTTGAGTGGGCTAGAGTGACTATAATATGGAAATACCTTCAATAGAAACTTACAGGTTCATACCTACTAAGATTATGCGCTTTTTCCCCATCTATTGGAAGATTTGGTACCAAATTCTAGTGTTGTCTAAATTTTTATATGCAGAATAAATTAATGCCATTTCCTATAATTGATGTGATAACTGAATGAGCTTTTGGATGTAAAGTGCTTAACACAAACTAGAATCATATTAAACTCTCAGAACAATTGCTACTACTATGGTTAGTAGTACCCATATAGTTATTTCACTTTCATGGCATTCCCCAGAATCTTGACCTAAAACTTCTCTTCCCATCATGTACTCATTCTCTAAATTATCTGCTTAATGAAGTCCAAGTTGATATTTTCAGCTTGGAATTCTCTCCTGTGCTCTACATGTTTTTCTCAGGCCAAAATTTTCCTTGACTTCTTTATTCTACTCCATCCCAACCCATCAGTGAATCTTATTGGTTCTACCTTCAAAATCTATCTGGAATCTAAACTGCTTCTCATCCCTCCACTGCTATCACCATGGGCAAGTCACCATCCTCTTATATCATATCATATCATATATCCTCTTATATCATCATTGCCATAGACTCCTTCCCTTCATACGTGCACCCCTTAGGTTATTCTCTACACTTCTCCAAACCTTCCAATATCTTTCCATCTCAGAGTTCTTTTTGTGGAATACTAGTCCAACATCATCCCTGAGCACACCTTCTATTCTCCTGATGGTTCCCTTACTGAACTCCAACCACACTAGTTTCCTTTTTGTTCTTCAAAATGTGCATACATGCTTCCACTTCAAGATTTCCACACTTAACTCTTCTCTTTGCCTGGGATATTTCCTCTCCTACTTAACAGTTTTCTGCTAAACTATCACCTTAATTGAGTAGCCTTTATGTTCCTCTACCCTTTCATTCATTGCTATCTATGATTCTGCCTTTGTCTGTGTTTTTTGTTTTGTTTTTTGTTTTTGTTTTGTTTTTACAACACTACCATTTGGCATATTATACATTCATTTTTTATAACCTGGTTTCCCCAGTACTTTTAAGCCGTGTGAGAGAAAGGACTTTTTAAAAATCTATTGCTATTTAACAAATACTTAGAATCAGGCTCTCTACATAATGTTCACAAAATGAATGCTGTGTGAGAGAAAGGACTTTTTTTTTAATCTATGGCTGTTTAACAAATACTTAGAATCAGGCTCTCTACAAAATGAATGCACATGGGGGCACATGTGTATCTCTAGCCTTTGGCTTATAGAGCTCAATGGGCTCTGTAAGAAGAGTCAGTTCCTTCTGTTTCTACCAGTAGTTGTTGGATTAAAATTCGAATTTAAAATTATATCTGAGGACACTAGTGAAGAAAATATGAAGAACATGCAGAGATGTGTTCAGAGCTCTGTGCATGGCTGGCCCTACGAGAGGGAACTATTCATCCCCTATAAAAGGGAGAGAGTGTGCTGTTTTATAGCACAGGAATAATAGAGCCAAAAAGATTTCCTGAAATTGCATTTCGATCTATTTTCAGGATTTCTCTCTTGCCAAAAATAAGTTGTCTTAACCTTTTCTTGAGAATCCTAACAAGACCCATACTTTCAAAACAACTTTAAAAACCTGTATGTAGGATGAGGTTGCACAGAACTGGCCCATCTATTTTGTGAGCTACTTACAGAAAGACACCTTCTTTCTCCCAAAGTCTCATACATTGCAAAGTGTAAGAGGATGGCTGTGGCCTAAATGTTTGTGCTCCCCCCCCCCACATTCTTATGTTAAAATCTTAATCCCCAATGTGATAGTATTAGGAGGTGGGGTCTTTGGGAAGTGATTATGCCTGTGGGTGGGGCCTTCATTAATGGAATTAATATTTCTATATAAGAAAACCCACAGAAATCCCTCGCCCCTTCTACCATGTGAGGATAAAATCTGCAACTCAGGAAAGGGAATTAGCCTGACTATGGTAGCACCTTGATTTCTGACTTCCCAACCTCCAAAATTGTGAAAAATAAGTTGCTGTTGTTTAAGACCTACCCAGACTGTGGTATTTTATTATAGCAGTCCCAACAGACTAAGACAAGCATCTAGGACTCTTCTCTGGTGTAAGGTGTGGTGACCTCCCACAGCCATGTAAAAGGGGCTCACTATTATGGATGTATAATTATCTTATTTCTCAAAGTAACCATTTATTTCAAGCTATTTCTTGACTCTCATTTCATTCTGCTCTTTATTATTTAAGCTATTGATATTGCTACCTGGTCTTTCATTTCTACTTTTCCTTTGCCCTTCAAAGAGTCTGAAGGCATTGCCTTTCTATCAAGAAGAGCCTTTCAGTTTTCCTTTTTTTGCTTCATGCAGCCTGCAGGACTCTTCCACGCTGGGGCAACCCTGACTGCTGAAGCTGCCATCAACATTCCTCAGCATTGTGAGAGTACACACACACACACACACACACACACACACACACACACACACACACACGTTTCCTTACTTAGAGCCCAGTACTTAATGGAGTTTCATTTCATATACTTCTTGATATTTTTGTTCCACCTTTTATAATGTCTATATCCCACGTACTTTTAAATAGCTTTTGAATCATAAATGTCCTTTGTTTTTAATTGCCCTTTTAGAATAAGGCATCACCTGTCACCCCTACCCACTGATGAGCCTGTGAACCAGTATCCCATAGCATCTGTCCTGTGGTTTTGTTGTCATTCAGAATATCCTAAGTCTCTGGGTCTTTGCTTATGTGTGACTTAAAATGCGGCACTGCTGTCCCTATCCCTCTTTATCTCCCCTATCCCCATTCCTCCAACCAGTACGTAAAATGTGGGCTCATGCTGAATTTAGGCTTAGAAGTTATTTTTGCTGCTAAGACCAGCAGTATTATCCTATATCTTAGTCTGTTCAGGCTGCTCTAATAAAAACACCGTAGACTGGGTGACTTCTACAAATGTTTTTCAGTTCTGGAGTCTAGGTAATCTAAGATTAAAGTGCCAGCAGATTTGGTGTCTTGTTGAGGACCCATTTCCTGGTTCATAGAAGGCCATCTTCTTGCTGTGTCTTCACATGGCACAAGGGAGCTATAATCCCATTCATGAATCTCTGTCCTCACAACTTTATCACTTTCCCAAAGCCACCCTCCTTATACCACCACCGGGACTTAGGATTCAATACAGAATGTTGAGGTGGACACAAATAGTCAGTCTATAACATCTTAATTTCTAAAATTCATGGCTAGTAATGATAGAATAGTCAGAGTGCATATTCCTAGAACCAGACTGTCCAGTTTAAGTACTAGTCACTAGTTATTTGACCCTGAGCAAGTTACTTACCACATCTGTGTGCCAGTTTCTTAATCTTAACATTACTATTATATCTGTATTATCACCTACATATTTAAGGATTAAATGACTTAAGATATACAGAACACATTGAGAGATATTTGAACATTCAATATGTTTTAGTTACTATTACTGCTTGTCATTATATTTTATATTTTGGATCCAGTGTCATTGTTTTACAGTGTGTACTGTTACTAGCTATCTAGCCAATTATTTAAAAAATTTTCATGTTTGTTTTTGAGAGAAAGAGGGAGAGGGAGAGAGAGGAGGAACATGAACAGGGGAGGGGCAGAGAGAGGAGGAGACACAGAATCCAAAGCAGGCTCCAGGCTCTGAGCTGTCAGCATAGGGCCCGACATGGGGCTCAAAGCCATGAGCCATGAGATCATGACCTGAACCAAAGTTGGACATTTAACAAACTGAGGCACCCCAACCATCTAATCAATTATATCTACCACATACTGGTGCATCTTCACTGTAATTACAAAAAATTTTAACTAAACTTATTTTTGTTGATACCTGAGGATCTTAGATAAAGTTAGAGGATGTCCGTTCTCTTAACATTCCAAATAATTTATTATATCCTAATAATCAATGCTTAAGATACGTAATTGCTTACATTTAAACAAACTTTTGTAATAAATTTAAGGTTTTTTTCTTAATTATGGCTGTTTTCTATCCAGTGATTTTAAAATCAGCTCCTGATTACAGTGTGCTTTTCTTTGTTACTCTAAGTTTCTTAACCAAACGAACATGTAACAATTTTCAGGGCTCATCCACACTATTGGTTAGTTGGTAACATGAAGTATATTTTATATGAAGACTGCAGCCTTTAACACTTGCATAATTGAAACTTTGCAAAATGTGAGATTAATCATAAGGATAATCAATAATTGTGTTTTTCTGTTAAAATGGCATCACCACACGTCAGGAGCAAAAACACAGCTGGAGACAAATTCAAGATGAATTTTTCATTTGAGGGAATTTGCATTATACCAAATCTTGTGTATAAAACAAAATTAACATTTTCATAACATAGTCTATCCAATTTTAAAGATTCAAATAAGTATAAAATGCAAACATAATATTTTGTTTAAAATAATTTTTCCACCTAAATTATTTGTCTTCTGCTCTTTTGCTAATATTAAAGGCCATCAAAACAGTTTTTAGTTCTTGTTTACTTGTTCAGTAGTTCCAATTAGAATTCTTGATTGAAACCTAGATATGCATCTGTATATTACTCAGAGTTCTTTCAGTAGCTATATTAGAAACTCTGCTTGAAATTTGAGTAAAAAGGAGAATTTGTTAAAAGTATATTGAGAGTATCTCCTATAACTAAAGGCAGGCATTAGGGCAGGTGGATTCCAAGGAAAACTAAAAAAAGGACTTGAATTTCCTCTAAGACCCTCTGTCTCTTTAGCACTGGTCCATAAGATATTCTGTGTGAATTTTATTCTTTTGTGCTCTAGAATAAACTGTCTTCCAGAAGGATGATAGGAAACTGAGTCATTCATAGCTCCCAAGCCTTCTATTTCATGATCCATAATAATCTGACTGGCATTGACTCTTAACACTAACTTAAAAAAAAACAAAAACTTAATAGTTATAATTGGATTGGCTTGCATCAAATACCAACCTTTGCATCACTTAGCTGTGTCAGGAAAGGAGGTTCCTTGTGTCAGAAATACAGCCTGTCCCTGGATATAAAGAGAGAAATAGCTTTTTTTTTAAAGGCCTACTATGTGTCAGGTATCATACAAAACTATTTTTCTGATCATCGAAACTATCCTTTAGACCTTTTATAAATGAAGATGTTGAGATTTATTAAAGTTAGAGGGCTAGCCCAAAGAACTGACTTTCTGATCTTTTGATTATACTGATCGCCCCAATTAAAGGCCTCCTTATATCCAGTACTGTTGCCCTATAAGGTTTTATTCTCTACCTTCTCTGACTCTGGAATGGTCTGTGACTCAGCCAATAAAATAGGGCAGAGGTGGCATGTACCAGTTCTGAGCCTATGTGAGCTTCCACTTGCTCTCTGACTCAAATGGGTTTAGTCATTATTATACCTCCAGCTTGCCATGAAAACATGCCTGATCTAGCTTCCTTGACAGATGTGGGAGATGCATGGAGTCTAGTCCATGGCCTGGACATAACTGTGTGTTCCAGACTGTGTGTCTTGATTCTAGCATAAGCTGTGACTAATGTCAGGCTCTGAGGAATACCCTTGTGACCACCGGTTGTAGGTGTCAACCAGGTATTTGTCTCCATTCAACAGGATGCTCAGGAAAAAGACTGACACTCTGATATGGTCCCTTTGCATGACTACTAATAGAGAGGAGAACAGTTACCATGTGGCATGCTGAGGTCCACACATCTCACTAGGACACTACAAAATAATTCGGTCACTGCTACTGCCTATGCCCCCCCCCCCAAAAAAAAGACTGTAATCCTCAGGGTTATGGAGAAAATACCCACTCATGGTATCCCCATGGCTCACCTAAGGGGTTAATTTAAACCCAATTTAAATCTAAGATCCTTAAAAGCATTAAAGCCACCATTGCCATGGAGACCTCTAATCCTCGTGATACTGATTTGGGATTCTCTGGAAAGAGAAACTAATGTGAGTAGGTGGACAGAATCTCCCACTGTAAGTATATCCAATAAATAGCAAAAAACAAAATAAAAGTTATAAAAATCAAACAACAACAAACCTAACCTAGATACAGGGAGAAGAAACAAAACCTGAAACAGATTTGAAATTTAACCCAATTGGAAAGTCAAAATTTACTAAATGAATTTGTCAACAAAAAGAATGTAAAATAGCCTTTCTGCCTCTATACCCTGTTCTGAATTTACTTTATCAGCTGAAATGTACTAATTGGCCAATCTTGACCAATACTTTATCAAATTAGTTAAACTTTGGGATCACACTAAATTTAAACAAGACACTCAAGGTAGTTTTAGGGGACTTAGCCAACATAAAATAGGTATACATCACCTTAACTGTCCTCTTGCAGAATTCTTGCTTTGCCTAAATTATCTATTGTCTTAAAATATCCCATAATAGGCATGGAATCTCTGACCCACTGGAATAAAAATATCTTTAAGTCTTTGGTACTTATAATTGGCTTGACAAACGGGACTCCATGGATCTTCCTTGCCAGTTAAAATAGTTAATACAATTCAGTATAAATAAAAATGGGGCCTTCAAGGATTAAAGGCCATTATATAAGAGCTATGATTATATAATAGCTCTCTATTATACAAGAGCTATTCAGAGAAGGGGTGATTGTTTTCAGTGCTTCTTTACTTAATAGTTCAATTTGACCTGTTCTTAAACCTAAAACCAATGAATGCTACCTCATAGTAAATCATAATGACCTTAATGCTGTGGTCCCACCTATGTAGGCTCTCATATCCAATGTTATTGAAATTACTGATTTCATCCAATTAGCAACTGGTAAATAACTTGCAGTCACAGATTTTTGACTAACATTTATTCAGAGTCCATTTCGACAGCCTCTCAGCTGCAGTTGACCTTTAATTCTGAAAGAACACGATACACCTTTACCATGGGATATCTCAGCAGCTGCACCTTCACACAAAGTCTTTGCAGGCAGAATTTAAACCTTGTATGACTTTCTCCAGGAGCACAGGTATGGCATTACACTGTTAACATCCTCCTCCAGGGACTTTCATTCGAAACACTCAACAGGACCTGTAAACAAACATTCACAGAATGACAAAAAGGAATAGATCGTTGCCATACATGAAGTACAGGCTCATGGCTCCCTCAGTAAAAAAATCTCTTGGCATTTTTTGATTATTCAAGGGCTACTCCATTCCTGATGCTGTTAAAAATGTTGCCCTTTTCAGTACAGACAACATTAAAATAATTCCAACATGTTTTAGGCCTTTTGGATTCCAGAGACAATGTAGTCTTCATATATACATTGTATTTAGTCCATTTATGTTGTTACTTGCAAACTGGACAAACTGAAATGGGGTTTCCTTGAATGAAAGTCTCTAGAATCTGACCATATAGCAACACAAGAGTGCCCTTCAAAGACTCTTGCACTGTAGAAGTTTTAGCAATGCCCTTTCATGGCTCCTAGAGTCTTTGGACCACCCTTGATGGCCAAAAATTGCCCCAAGGGTTACCCCAATTGGCTGAATTTCATGCAGTCAGTTTAGCCCCAGATGCCCTTGCTTACAAATGGCTCCATCTGCTTCGTTTTACACAGTCTGAACCCGTTGCCCAAAATCTGCTTAGGCAGATGATCTGGCCAATAGCAGCAACAATAATTCCTTATCCAAGTTTGGCTCCTTTAAGGTAAAGAACTCTGGGAATCTCTTGCCTCACAGACACCCAGACTAAAAACCAAAGTCACACGAGTTTCTGAACAACTAAAGCCACAATATAAGGCCTTATTAAAGTGCTCCTCATCCCCTTCACGGCATTCATCTAACTTCAGAAAATCTACAATGCTAGTTTTTGGTCAAGTCAGCATTAAGTCAAAGGTAAAGGGTAGATCTTTCAACATCCTTACTGGCCTCGGGCTACCGGCCTCAGAGTGCCATATGATTTAAGTTCAAATTCAGGGAAACTAAATGTGGCACATTCCAGCTATCATTCATCCAAGGTAAATTGTAATAAGGAGTCTTAAACTCCAGTTTTGATGGTTGTCTGCTGACCATTTTTTTAAGACTTTTTTTTTTTTTACCCCATAATTGGGCAAGTTGGTAAGCAAACTTGATTGTTTCCTCCTTTCAGGTTAGCAAGAAGTTCAAACCAAACAAACTACGTTTATAGTAACCCAAATGCCAGCCCCACCTTCTGACCACCACAAAAACCCAAGCCAGTCTCTTTTCCCTGCTCTCCTAAGCCATTTTTGGACAGGCTTGGGAACCTGCTCCATTCTCCCAAGGGAGTCTAATGTGAGTAATAAACCTTTTGATACCCTCCTGGTATCTGTATGGTGTTGGTAGTCTCAGTATCCAGACCAAATTTGTGTGTGGGGTCCATCCATTCTCTGTTTGGTGAGAACAACCTATAAACATTTGAGTAATAGTTTTCTACCTTGGACATAAAACCCAATCTGAGCCTACTTGGTGACTTTGAATGTAAATGTGCTATTTTCATCCTTTAAGTGGGCTACCCTGATGAAGGATGGGCCCTAAGTGTTAGCACAATTGTTTGAACTGTATTCAGCCATCTTAGCACAGGATGCTCCGGGTGATGTCTAAAAATTCATAACAATCATAGGGTATTTTGTGTATAGAGAGTAAACTGGCTGCTTTTTGCATGTTTGTTTCTTGGAAATGTCAGATTTTTGTCTAAAACTTATCAATTATTTACTTCATCTTTTATGGATGCAGCAGGTTTTTACCCAAATAAGGCAATCCCAGGCTTTATTGAAAATGCTAATGTCATCCATGATCGATGAAATACAGTAGGTCGGGTGAAAATTACATGAGGAAATGCTCTTTTATTCCCCCTAAGTTACTATATTTAACAAAATCAATCCTGTCATTTCTAATTTTATGTGGAAAAGGTAATTTTGTATGTTTGCTTAGGTAATTTTCCTTGAGTATATATTCTTATTAGAAAATTCTAAATTTTAGGCATCTAATGATCACTGACAGAGTAAAAACAAGAGACTTTCTGGCTGTTATTTAGTATTTCTTTTGCCAAATTAAACATAAAATGTAAAGCTGAGATGACTATTTTATTCCTGGGGTTTGCCTCAAGAGTACAGTATACTACAGAAAAACACCATTTGTCCCTCTTTCTCTAGACCCTTTTGGAAACCTGGATGAAGGTTTTCATGAGAAGAAATCTGAAAGAACATTCCCAACTCTTTCCCGCCAAGGGTACTTTGGCTATTGCAATGTAGGACTTGAGGGAAGATACCCATAGCACTGTGTAAGCCATGGACAGGAAAAAAAAAATGTTTCACAGTGGTAAAACTTTCCTTGTCTCTCATATATAGGACATTAAAAGGAATGGAATTCATTGACTTATGTGCTCTTAAAGAGTAAAAAAAGAAAAAAATGGGACAGAAATCCTCTCTTACCCATAAAATAATTTCTTTTGCATTTAATGAAGTTTTTCAGAAAATTTCTCTGAAGTCTTCCATATTGATTCGTCTGATTCTTCAATTAGACTTATCTATTCAACTTCATATAATTTTTCCCAGCCTCTTCACTCCTGTTTTCAGGGCCGTACTCCTATCTGACTGCAGCCATTTGCCTATGAGTCATCTTTCTTAGATTTATGTACTTGGATGTTTTCCAAAGAAGCTTCCACATGATGTTGATTATGTCATAGCTGATAAACTATTTTAAATTCCTAGTATATAGGCAGAGAAGTCCTCTTTTTATTCAGGGCTTATTATAAACATAATGGAATAATTTTTGTTCTCCAAAACATTTTTTCTAGCTAGAAGCTTATACAATTTTTGGTAGACTATTTTCATATCTCTTAACTAAATTGATTTCCTGTGGTAATCTTAAAAGAAGCTTATGTTTTGCCATCTTGAAGCAAGGTTTAAATGAAAAAAGTATTTTAGACATCACTGATTTATTTTTTCCTAAGCAATGATTTTAAAACATAAAGAATTTCTCATAAAACATCAATTTTTAACTTCAAAATAAGTTATTTTGTGATATGAATTTTAAGAAAATATATATATTTGAAATGTGAAATAGATACTTGGAATAACCAAAAATATAACTCTCGAATCACTTCTATAATGTTTTGAAGATATGTACAACTTGATTTCCCATAACATGCTCCAATAATTCATTGACATGCCTATCAAGCAAATTTACTTCTATAGAACAAAGAGTAACTTCAATGTCTGTGTTAAATTCTTAGTAAATGTTTGAAATTTTAGGGTATTAAACAATGTTTTATAGCTTTCAGATAAGTTAGCAATACAAGAAATTTCTAAACAAATACTTCAATCCTAGATCGAGGCTAAAAGCCTTTAGAAATGTGACCTTTCTGATCTGTATAATGTTTGCCATTCATGTGAAGCCAACCGTATTTCAAAAAGACATATTCAGTGGCAAATTCATGTGAATTTAGGGGCTACAGTTATTCTAGTCCTAAAATCTCTGAAGCATTTCCTGCTCTGGTTTGTGAGCTTTCCAGTCTGAGAAAACTTTATGCAGTTATCTGTGTTCTTCCTCTTTGCTGTTTAAACCACTGATTACTCCCTCCTTGCTTTTCCTCTAGGCATATATTCTCTCTTTGGAAATGCTATCCTCTTGAATCTTGGGTAAGGTGACACATGAGGGTTGCAGTATTAGTTACCCTAGGGAATTTTTCTATATAAGTAGAAGAAACCAACATTTTGGGTCAAGTACCAATACACAGGCACTGTATATATGTGTGTTGATTACAGAAGTAGAGTTTAGACTAAAGGAAAGACCCTTTTGAAAGTCCTGCTGCAGAAGGTGTTTCTAAGTGTTCCATTCTCTTTGACCCTCTGACCTTTTCTATAGTTTCCTTTTTCTTCATATATCTGAACAATGATTGTGACTTTCTAGGCTTTAATTCTAGTCCTATATTTCTGTCTC
This sequence comes from Panthera uncia, assembly GCF_023721935.1. Lineage (NCBI taxonomy): Eukaryota > Metazoa > Chordata > Mammalia > Carnivora > Felidae > Panthera > Panthera uncia. Next base: position 56,714,809 of record NC_064811.1, read on the forward strand.
AGAAAACTGAGTATTAATTGCATCAAGTCTACTTTTTAAATATCACATCAAATTCAGAGATTTCTTTAAAAAAACCAGTTGGAATTCACATTTTTTCTATGAGGAACTCACTTATTTTCATAGTATTGGTGGATCTATAGAAAATGGTACATATTAATTTTTGAGAACCTGGTGAGGAGAAAGGTCAGGCTTCTCAAAGGGTTCAGACGAGCTGAAGAAAGATGGCAGGTTAGAGCCTGAAGCAGTTGCATGGTTGTGCTCTGTGGACTGTACTGCCTTGTATACAGTGACTCAACTGTTGCTTCAACACCAGTGGTTGGCAAATGTCTGAGAAGTCAGGAAAGATTATCTTCATTTGTCTTGATCCCATTCCTGTTATCCCTGGTTCTTTTGATTTTGGTTTCTAGGTTTTGTTTTTATTTCAAGGGTGTGTGTGTGTGTGTGTGTGTGGCTTCAGGCATTTTTGACAGCTAGACCAACACAGCTACATAGTAATTTTTATTGTGGAACTATTTCTTTGTTATATTTTATTGTCAGCTTAAGTCTCTATAACGTATTACAACTAAGTGTCCTCTCATAGGATTGGTGGCCTGGTTTTGGAGAGGAGAGGAGACCGAAGCAAACTTGTAAAAGGAGAGTTTTGGGGGCAACTGGGTGGCTAGTCCATTAAGTGTTCTACCCTCAATTTTGGCTCAGGTCATGATCTCACAGTTTGCTAGTTCGAGACCAGTGTCGGGCTCTGTGCTGACATTGTGGACCCTGCTTGGGATTCTCTTTCTCCCTCTCTCCCTGCCCCTTCCCCAATTGCACGCGTGTGCACGCTCTCGTGCGCTCTCTCTCTCTCTCTCAAAATAAATATTAAAAAAGGGGGATTTTATCTTTGAGTTTCACTATCCAGTTTTCATTAGCATTCCAAGCTCTTCTCTGGAGAGCTGACCTGTCACCTGGATCCTTTACTGTGTGCTCTCAATGGTTTGTAGTACAGTAGGGAACACCAGACTAACTTTAGCTCCCCACACACTTGCTATGTGGCACTGGGTAAATTCCTTTTTAGCTTGAAACTCACTGTAACTTAGATTCTGAGCTCAGACACATTTAGTTTAATTCCTAGACTTTAGTTAGGTGATTGTAGACTGATTTAGTCCTTTGATTCAGCTTCCTAATCCATAAACTGGGCAGAAAGAAATACCATCCTATATTGTTTTCAAGAATATTTAATTAAATACTATTTTAAAATTAAATAACATTGGGATGTAGCTCAGTTGATTAAAGCATCAGACTTTGATTTTGACTCAGGTCATGATCTCATGGTCTTCAAATTCAAGTCCTGCATCAGGACTGTACTGACCCTGCAGAGGCTGCTTAGGATTCTCTCTCTCTTTCTCTGCCACTCTGCTGTTCATGTGGGCACTCTCTCTCAAAAATGAATAAACATAAGAATAAAATTAAACAGTATTTACTGAGTGCTTATATTTTACCTGATACATGAAATATGCTTAGTAAATGGCAGGAGTGCAAATGGTGGTGGTGGCTTTTATATTATTTTTAATGTAAGCATTTAAAAGATAATACATATAAAATGCCCAGCTTGTGGAGGTTAATTTGTTTTTTTCTATATTGGGGATTTTTTGGCTCTTATTTTATTTCCTAATTCTTTGGAAAGAATTAGTTTCATTGTTTGCTATTTTAATAATAAGTTTTGTTTAAAGGGAATAAAAAAGTTCCTCTTAGAGCAAATATCCATTTTAATAGGAAATTTTTATGGACACTTTTTTATTGCACTGATGTTCAAATATAATTAATCATGAATATCTATAAATAGGTTTCTACTTGATTACATTATTTGATTATAATTCTATTCAAATCTGTACAAATATATATAAAACCAGACATAAATCCCTTATGTTTACACCATTCTGAAGAATGATTAAATAAAATGAAAAATTTAAAGCCCAAATAAATGTAAAGCTAGTAAAAGTAAAGCTGATAAAAGTAAACAGCTTTAATATGATTTCATGGATGATACTGTTCTGAAACAAAATGGGAGTTTGCAATGTGAATATTGTCCTAATTGCTGCTGATGGGTTTTTCTGAATTTGGCTTGATACTCCTGTGTGATATGTTGATTTTGACACTTTTCCTTTCACACTTATTTTTTTGTAATTATTATTTACCTTTGTGATGTCATTTGATTTTCTCTTGATCTGAATAAATTATTTGCTTATTGAATTTATATCAACATCATAGAGGGGTGGGAAATGTGGTAAGAAAGATTTAATGGGAAAAAGTGGACTCAGCCACAGTATGAGAGCAATTATTTTGCTCCATGAAGAATTGATTTATACACGTGTATATAAAGTAAGATTTGTGTGTGTACGTCTAAGTGTATAATGCTCATTTGTTCAGGCAGGCTACTTCTTCAGACTCATCTAATTCTGCATACTTCCCTTCTCCCTGTCCTCCTATTTGGGCTGTACCTCACTTAGTTTCTTCTGGTTGCTTCATCATACCATACATGCTTCTGCCGCAGTGACGTTGTACCTGTTTTCTCTGCTTAGAATGCTTTTTTCTACCTTAGATCCACGTTTTAGTATCCTTCAAACATCAGCTTAAATTACATTTCTGAAGGTAACCCTTACCCAATTTCCCAGATTAAACCAAGTCTCCTTCGTATCTCATACAAGTCTATATTTTTTTAATGTATTACTGATCATAGTTATTAATTAGATATTTGTGTGCTATTTTGATTAATCCTTTCTTGCTGAGACCATTAAGTCTGCATGTGAGTACATTGCCTCATGGTTAATGGCTCATAGAGGGCACTTGGACATGTTTGGTGACTTAAGTGGATGAGTGAATGACCGTGTCAAGCTCCATTGGTGCTGGCAATCCAATGGGAATATAAACTGCCAAGGCTGGCATGGTCTCTTGCCCTTAAGAAGCTAACAGCCTGCAGGGAAAGACAAACATGAAGAATAATTACAGAAGCTTTCATTTATATAATTGGGGTAAGTGCTACAGAGAAGTACAGGGTGTAATCAAAGAATCTGGTAGTGATGGGGGTGGCAGAACAGCCAGATCGCTTTTCTGAGGAAGTTATTGTTAAGCTAAAATCAGGGAAGTTCAGTACTGGTTAGCTGGTGAAAGAGTGAGGGTTCTGGATCACTCAGGGTCTCAAAGTATGGACTTGTGCTTGCCTTCCATCCATCTGTTCATTCATCCACACATATCTATATCATACATACATTTATATACATAAATGTATAGACTATGAATTTATGTTACTTCCTTTGTACCACAATTTCATCTGGTATGTATGCTTCAGTTAAATTTCCAAGTGGTTGCCGGAACTCCTCTTAAATTCATGATCACAAATTTGAACTTGGTTTCAAGGGAAGCTAGCCTAGCTATTCTATTACTTTTTCCTAATCAGCCTATTCTCCTTCCGTTCTACACATAGCTTTTCCCATCTTCTCTCCCCACAAACTTGAAACACAGCCTTTTCTTCCTGATAGCAGCTGAGGTATTTCTTTTTTTCTGAGAAAATAAAAGAAACAACAGAGAATGTTCATATGCTCCCACCACAAAATCTAGGAATCTGTGGCATCTGTACTTCGTTCCTTGGCCTTCTTCCTGTCACACTGGATGAAGCTGTAATCCTACGGAAGGGCAACTACTACACTTGTGTTCCAGGCTCATCCCTCCTAGCCTCCTCAAAGACATTGCCCCTGAAATTTCCACCTCTTTCTTCCTGCATCTTCAAAATTTCTGTCTCCACTGTGTTGGATCCATTGCATGCAAGAATGATAGAACTATTTTCATTTAAAAAAAAAATACAACCTTGACCCACATGCTCTTTCAGCTAATGCTCCATTTCTCTGTTCCCCTCCACCCTTTCAGCAAAATTCCTTGAAATAAAGGCAGCTGCCTTTATTTACTGTCTTCAATTCCTTTGTTCCCATTCTCTTGTGCATCCACTTCAATCAGGCTTTTATCTCCTCCATTCCATCTAAATTAAAGACTCTGATCAAGGGCACTACTAATTTAAAGGAGAAAAAGACTCAGTTCTTTGAGGAAGGAATCCAGCAGTCAGGAGATGTATTATGGCTTTACCAGTAAAAGGCAAAGAAGGAAATCTTTCAGCTCTTTTGGCTTAGGGCCTCATTTTTATTTAAGCTTTCAGAAAATAAACATGTTATTTTAATATCTTTAGTATGACAAAATTATTAAAACAAAAACTATAAATTTTTTGGTATTAAAGAGTATTTCTCAGGATGTTAGAATAATCTCTTCATATGTAGGCATACTTTTTACATATTTTGTGTGACTACTTTAAGGACAGCAATTTTATAATATTAAAAAAATAGAATTACACATTCATGTAAGACTTCATAGGATGGAAAAGTAAGATAATCCTTTTGTGAATGTTTTCAAGTTATACCTCCTCATAACTGGTTTTATGATGCCGAATGCTGTCTGCTGTCCTACCCTAGGGGAAGATAAAACTTTCTCTCCCTAGCTTTTGAGATCCTTTTCACTACCATTTGGGAGGACTGTAGTTTGAAGGGTAAGCACTGAAATTAATATAGTTTGAACTAAAGAAAATAGAACCAAGATTCTTTAAATATACAACAGAAGAGTATAGGACAGAAGGGAATTTTTAAAAATTGGAATATAAAGAGGGCATCTGGGTGACTCAGTCAGTTTAGTGTCCAACTTTGGCTCAGGTCATGATGTCCCAGTTTGTGAGTTTGAGCCCCATGTGGGGCTCTGTGCTGACAGCTCAGAGCCTGGAGCCTGCTTCAGATTCTGTGTCTCCCTCTCTCTCTGCTCCTCCCCTGCTCACAGTCTATCTCTGTCTCTTAAAAAGAAGTACACATTAATAAAAAGTAAAAATTAGAATATAAGGCATGCACTGTAGTAATTAGCATTTATGTTACTGATAAGCTCTAATTGTCAGCCTAAGGCCAATTATCAGTCTTCTGTCTGCCAGCAGCACTGGGCACACTTCATCACTCTCTCCTTCAGACCTATTCTTAATTTCAGGTCATAGTCTTTTATTTCCCTTTCTGCTGCACTAGACATGGCTTAATCATCTCCTTGCGGGGTGATTTTCATCTTGTTGACTTTGAAGGTTGAAATGCCCTAGAGCTATGCTCTGGACCTGGACCTTCCTCCTTTTCAGTCTACATGTACTCCCTTCTCTGGTGGTCTCAACCAGTTCCATGGCTTCGACACCAAACACTCCCTGCTGAACATCAGATTCAGTTTACCCAATCACCTATTGACCTCTCATTTGGGTGTCTAAAAGTCTTGTCAGATTTGACAGACCTCGATGTAGATTCTTAATATCTTACCCACTCCAACCTGCTCTTTCATTTACTAGTTCCCATTTTGCTGACACCTCCATTTGCCATTTTTGCTTCTTCCTTGTCTTTTACTCACTCTCTACATCCAACCCATGAGGAAGTTCTGTCAGCTCCACCATGTACTTATATCCAGAATCAGATCTGGACATATGTACTCTCATCACTTACATTAAAACTATCCTAACCAAAGACATCTTTAGTTTTGAATAGACTTTGGCAGTATGGAGACCTAACTGGTCTCCCTTATATCTCACTATTGGGTCTACTATGAAAACTGTTTCTTTATAGGTTATTACTACTACAGGTTGACTCTTGTAAACTATAAGTCACATTCCATTACTCTTCTGTTCAAAGCCTTTAGTGGCTTCCATTATTACTCAGGGTAAAACTCTGAATTTCTAACCATAGTTATAGGCCATGATAACTAACCATAATTATACATAAATTTCTCTACCCCATTCTTCTGCCTACCCCCGTTTCTCTGATCTTCTGTTTCATTTCTGCTTTATTCCAGATACATTGATTTCCTTTTCTTTCTTTTTTTTTTTGTTTTTTGTTTTTTTTTTGTTTTGTTTTGTTTTGACAGGCCACATACAGACATACCTCAAAGCCTTCTCATTTGCTCTTGCCTCTGCCTGGAATGCTGTTAACTCAAATATATTCCTTCACTTCATTCAGGTCACTATAAAAATACAACCTTAACAGAGACTCTTTTTCCATTAACAATACTTAAAAAGCAACTTGTACTCTTATTTGGCATTATTTTTTTTAGAATTTTTCACTATCTGACATATTACTGATATACATGTTATCATTTCTCTCGAGTGGAAATGTAAGTTTCATTGCAGTAAAGACTTTATTCTACTGTATTGCCAGCACCTTAAATAATACCAGATCCATAGCAAGTGCTCAAAAAATGTTTGCTGAATGAATGTGTGTTAAATGTTACAGAGGCTCTCTGTTTTGGTTTTATTTATGAACATGTTCACATACAAAGTAAAACTGAGACTTCTCCATTAAGCAATTACATTTTCAGCACATAGGTTTTTCCATTAGTATTTTACTTCTTTTCATCACATATCTGTGTACCTATTTTTCTCTATCCATCTATTAAACATCTCATTTGTAGTCCTATTTCAACGCAAAGACCTCTGTACGCTTCTCTTTAAATAATTCAACATGAAATTTATTAACTAAAGTTAAATATTTATAGTTTTACTTGATGTACAATTTGCATGTAATTAAATGTAAAATCCTGAAGTATATATTCACTAAACTTTGACCTGTGCAACCCAAACGTCTATGATCATTTCAGGAAGTTCATACCTTTCCCAGTCAACTCCTCATTCTCTATCCTGTAGCTACCAGCATTCTGATTTTTTTTTCAGCCATAGGCCACTTTTAGAATTTCAAGGAAAAGATACCATCACACAGCTGTATTCTTTCTTGTAAAACCTTTTCAGTAACATAATGTTTTTGAGACTCATCTATATTGTATGCATCAGCAGTGTCTTACTTTTTATTGCCAGAAGTATGAATATGTGGGTTTATTTAATCATTCTCATACCAATGAACATGATGAACACTGGGTTTTTTTAGATTTTGGCTATTACAGATAATGCTGCTATGCATTATTCTTTTTTTTTTCTTTATTTTTTATTTTTAAGTAATCTCTGTACCCAACATGGGGCTTGAACTCATGACCCTGAGATCAAGAGATGGATGTTCCTCTGAGCCAGCCAGGTACCCCTGCTAATGCAAATTCTTATTCAAGTATTTTTGTGACCATATCTTTCTATTTTTCCTTTTATTTTTGGGATAAATACCTAGAAATGGAATTACCTAGATCCTGTAATAGGAAAATGTCCCATTTTATAAGAAAATTACCAATAATTTTCCAAGTGGTTATATCATGTTAAATTCCCATAAATAGGATATGAATGTTCGATTGTTATATATCCTGGTCACCATTTGGTATTTCCAGTCTTCTTAATTTTAGTCATTATGGTGGGATTGTAGTGGTGTATCATTGTGGTTTTGTTTATATTTCCCTGATAACTAATGATGTTGAGTACTTTTCTCATGCACATACTGATCATATCTTTTTTTGTGAAGTGTCTTTCCAGATCTTTTGCCCATTTTATATTGAGTTGTCTTTTTATTATAACAATCCATGTATCAGCCCTTCAATCTCTTGCCAGCAGAGGAAAACTTGTTTTTTCTTTTTTGGGAAGTGCATGAAAAGACAGTTTTCTCACTGTCCTGGGAAAAATTTGGACTTCCTCTTGGAATAGAGGCATCTTCCTTTCTATAAAAACAAAAAAAATAGGATTATTAAAAAGTTATACATTTATTTTAGAATAACCTACTTTCTGAGAGTGTATATATTGCTATTTATAAAATCACATGGCACATAAGGAAAACATGGAATTAAGAAATTGAGATCTATAAAAATGATGCAGAACTACATTGGATAGATGCATGCATTTGGGATCTTAAGCAGATGTGGATTTAGTCAGTGCTTCCTGGGACTGGATCATCAGTGTGATAGATCCTAAGCACTGTGCCAAGGTCACTTTGCTCCACTCCAGAGTGAGGGAGAGAAGTATAGAGCCATAATACAAGTGTAATAAATCTAATAACTCTTTTAGACTACTTCAAGGCTTTTTGAAAAGTGTCAAACATTAAAGTCTTTGAAAAAATGCTTCTGTTTTTGGAGGGGGGAAGCAGTGAACCGCGCTGCTTTGCCGGCAACTTAGGCACATACTTAGTTTACCTAATTAGGTATTCAACCCTGGTAATGCCTAGTTCCAGAATTAAGGGAAATGGGAGATATAAATTCTAATTTATACCTTAGAAGTTTTCACCTTCTCTAAAATGGGATACATAATTCATGGGTAGTTGGCTAGCATTTTATCTAAAGAGCTTTCTTGAGGCCACTATACACGTTTTTGAGCTGTCTCTGCCACTGACCCACAGCAATGGTTTGTACTAATTCAACAGATGGCAGAAGTGGCTTTTGATACGTGAAACTCCCGATATTCATGATATGTGAGTTGGCCGAAATGAGGGACAGTACTACTCTTGCAGAAATGGCATATAAGAATCTTGTAGGGGCACCCGGATGGCTCAATCAGTTGAGCATCTGACTCTTGATTTCGGCTTGGGTCAGGATCCCCAGGGTCATGGGATCAGGCCCTCTGTCGGGCTCTGCACTGAGCATGGGGTCTGCTTGGGATTCTCTCTCCTGTTCTCTTTCTCTCTCTCTTTCTCCACCCCGCCCCCATCCCTCTCCCCTGCTTGTGCCCTCTAAGAAATAAAAAAATCAAATTTAAAAAAATCTTGTAAACTCCATGATTGAGTTGCAAATAATCCTGGGCTCAGTTGCTAAGTGAGAGTTTTCAGGAACTTTTGCCTCTAATAGTGGCTTTTTCCTGTCAGAAGCACAGAAAATGATTTTAATAATATGTCTCTAAAATATTTGTTAAAATGACTGCAAAAAGTAGGATGTTTTTAATCATCTATTGTCTGGTTTTACTGATTTTAGTAAAATCTGGTGTGTAAGAATTCAGCTCTTTTCCTCATGTGCACAAATGAACCATTCTTTCTAGAGTAAAGGACTTATGAATAAATCAGTATATAAAGTTGTATTATAAAATAATATTATATTGGTTAAAAAAAGAAACAAAAAAATGAGTGGACTGACAATAAGAACAGATTAAAAAATCGTGTATCATCCATTTAGTATCTAGAGCATATGAGAAATCCTGAAAAAAAACTAGTTTATATTTTGTGAAAAAAAAAAGATCTTGCATCTGTGTTTCACACAAATTCTGCAGATTAGGCCTCTTTGAGTAGTATATATGCAGTTAAATATAGAGAAGTGTACTAGGAATGCTAGAAATGTACCTGGATCCTCCTCCCCATACCCCCCCCCCCCCCCGGCATCTGAAAATACCTTTCCTAAAATTTCAGTGCCTGAAATTCTACCAGATGAGAATGATTATTTTGTGTTAGGTAAGCCTCCTCCTTGCTCTGTGACGTTTTCTTTATTTTTTCTTTTTTTAAGGGCAAATAGTTTTGCTAGGGGAAATACTTATTGAATCAACAAGTTTGTTTGAATTTGCTGTTGAATTGGCTTTCTTTTGTCAGGAGAAATCTTGTGGTGGAAAGGGTTTTGGCAATGAAAAAAAACCCTTAGGTTTAGATCTTATAATAACCTTTCCACACTAACCAACTAGGTAATTGTGTTGTGACAACAATGTGATGCTTCTAAAGATGAAATTAATTAATGATCATATCATCCCCTATTTGCTGAATGTGTATTATGTGGGAAATGTTCTAAAGTTCTAGCACTGTCTAAGAGATGGCATGAACATGAATTTAATCAGTACAATTATTTTATATATCCTACAGACATTGAAAAGCTAAGAAAAAATTATGAACAACTTTGCGGTGATAAATTTGAAAATTGGAATAGAATGGAAAAATTACTCAAAACACAACTTACCAAAACGGGGTTAAAAGGAAATAGAAAATCTGAACAGTTTGCTATCAAATTGAATCTATAATAAAAGTCTTTCCTGGGATGCCTTGGGTGGTCAGTCAGTTAAGTGTCCAACTTCAGCTCAGATCATGATCTCATGATTTGTGATTTCCAGCCCTGCTTTGGGCTGTCTCTTGTCAGCACAGAGCCTGCTTTGGATTCTCTGTCCCCCTCTCTGTTCCTCCCACACCCCTCAAAACTAAACAAACATGAAAAAAAAAGTTTCCTACAGAGGATGTTTCAGGCCTAGCTGTCTTCACAGTGAATTCTCCTCGAATATTTAAGGGAAAAACAATACACATCCTTCAATAACTTTTTCAGGGAATAGAAGAAAAGGAACACTATCCAATTCATTTAATGAGAGTAGCATAACCTTGGTAAGAAGACTTAAAGACATTAACAAGAAAATAAAACTATAGGCCAATATTTCTTTTAAATGTAGTATAATAATTCTAAAGAAAACATTAACAAGCAATAAGTAAACATACTTTGAAAAGGATACTGCATTACATTCAAGTGAAATTTCTACCAGGAATGCAATGAGGGTTTAATATTTTGAAATGAGTCAGTATAATTCATCACATTATTAAAGGAGAAAATATTAAATGACATTAATATAGATGTAGAGAATGTGTTTGATACACTATAACACCCATTTTTCATTTATCTTATAAATAATATTCCAAAAATGTTAAAAACCAAAAATAAACCCTACCGCCAACATCCCAGGTAATGGTGAAATGTTCCTACCCTGAGGTCGGTAGTGAGATGAAGATGCCTAACTATTACTTTTATTCAATATTGTACTATTCTTTGCCAGTGCAATAAGGACAAATGTATTAGGACTAGAAAGGAATGAAAAAAACTACAGATAAAACCTGATTATGAATGGAGAAAAGCAAAACCTTTTTCATTAATCTACTGGATTTTTAGGTTATGCCTCTTTGCATTATTTTTTAGGGGTTAATTTGGGGTTACAATACATATTAACTTTTCAACACCTTAAAATTAATAGTCACTTTACAAAAAATATTGAAAACTTACACAACCATATAGATACAGTTTACATCTTTTCTGTTATACTGGTTATATGCATTATATATGCATATACTTAAAACTTCAAATGATAAATGTTTTTACTTTTGGTATTATATTTTTAAATGTATTTTAAAATAATTGTGCTGTGAATATTTCTATGTATTTTTAAATAGTTTAAAAATACTCTTCTATACATACTCAAATACTCTGTCAGTGCTCTTCATTCTTTTAAGACCTCATGTTTCCGCCTAGTATAATTTTCAATCAGCTTGAAGAATTTCTTTTGATATTTCTTGTACACCAATTACTTTGGAGAATATTTCTTCTCCTCCTCCTCCTCCTCCTCCTCCTCCTCCTCCTCCTCCTTCTAATCTGAAAATGTCTAATTTTCCTTCATTCTTGAACATTTCACTGGATATAAAATTCTGGGTTGGTGGGGTTGTTTTTTTTTTAAATTTTGACTTTTAAAGAGTATCTTCTCACATTACTCATTTCTAATAATAGGTTATTGGTTATTTTAACCATTGTTCTCCTTTAATGTATCTGTTTTTCTGGCTGACTTCAAGATTTTCTCTTAATCTTTGGTTATTAGCAAGTATATACCTAGAAAGGTTTTCTTCATATTCACTCTACTTGGGATTCATTGAGATCTTTTCCAATTTTTCAACAAAAAAATATAGAATTTGAAAAAAAAACTCATCCATTCTTTTCAAGTTTTTATTTAAATTCCAGTTAACACATAGTGTAATATTAGCTTTGGTTGTACAATATAGTGATTCAATATTTTTGAGTTTCTGAGGAAACTGCATACTGTTTTCTATAGTGGCTACACCAGTTTGCATTCTCATCAACAGTGCAAGAGGGTTCACCTTTCTCTATATCCTTGCCAACACGTGTTGTTTGTTGTGTTGTTGGTTTTAGTCATTCTGACAGGTGTGAGGTGATATCTCATTGTAGTTTTGATGTGTATTTCCCTGATGATGAATGATGTTGAGGATTTTTTCATGTATCTGTTGGTCATCTGTATGTCTTCCTTGGAAAAATGTCTATTCATGTCTTTCCTGTTTTTTAATTGGATTATTTATTTTTGGGGTGTTGGGTTTTATAAATACTTTATATATTTTGGGTAAAAACCATTTATCAGATAGGTCATTTGCAAATCTCTTCTCTAAATTTGAAGGTTGCCTCTTAGTTTTGTTGACTGTTTCCTTTGCTGTGTGGGAGATTTCTATCTTTGTGAAGTCTTAATGGTTAATTTTTGCTTTTGTTTCCCTTCCCTCAGGAGACATATCTAAAAAGAAGTTGGTATGGCCTATGTTAAAGAAGTTGCTGCCTATGTTCTCCTCTAGGATTTTTATGTTTTCAGGTCTCACATTTTGGTCTTTCATCCATTTTAAATTTATTTTTGTCTATGGTATAATAAAGTGGTCCAGTTTCATTCTTTTGCAGGTTACTGTCCAGTTTTCCCAACACCATTTGCTGAAGGGACTTTCTTTTTCATAATGGATATTTGGTCTTGCTTTAATGAAGACAAATTGACCATATAGTTGTGGGTTCATTTCTGGGTTTCCTATTCTGTTCCATTGATCTATGTGTCTATTTTTGTGCCAGTACCACACTGCTTTGATTACTACAGCTTTGTAATATAATTTGGAAATCTGCAATTGTGATGGCTCTAGTTTTGCTTTTCTTTTTCAAGATTGCTTTGGCTTTTCTGTGTCTTTTGTGGTTTCATACAAAATTTTAGTATTGTTCTAGCTCTGTGAAAAATGCTGTTGGTATTTTGATACGGGATTGCATTAAATGTACAGATGTTTTGGGTAATATAGACATTTTGTCCATAATTTTTCTTCTAATCCCTGAGCATGGAATGTCTTCCCATTTTTTTTTATGTCATCTTAAATTATTTTCAGCAGTGTTTTATAGTTTTAAGAGTTACAAGTCTTTTATCTCTCTGGTTAGGTTTATTCCTAGGCATATTATTGTTTTGGGTGCAATTATAAGTAGGATCATTTTCTTAATTTCTCTTCCTGGTGCTTCACTAATGGTGTATAGAAATGCACCAGATTTCTGGACAGTGATTTTGACTCATTCTCTCTTTTCCTTCTGAGGTTCCATTTATATTTATAATAAATTTTGTGATATTGCTCTGAGACTCTATTCAGTGTTTTCCAATGTCTTTATTCTTCCTATTTACATGATTTCTATTGATCAATCATCATTTTACTTTATACCTTCTCTTGTAAATATCATTTATTTCAAATAGTGTGCTTTTATTCAAATAACTTATATTTGCTTCCTCTTTACAGTTATTATTTCTCTGCTGAGATTTCTTGTAATTCATTATGCACCTATTTTCCTTTATATCATTGAGCTTTACTAGCTGCTTTAAAATTCTTATCTGTTAAGTCTAATAAATGGGTCTTTCTCAGTTGGTCTTTGTTGGTATCTTTCTCTTGAGAATTGGTTACATTTTCCTGCTTTTCTGTCAAGTCATTTTGGATTGCATTCTGGACACTGTGAATGTTACACTACAGCAACTTTAGTTTCATTAAAATTCTCAAAAGATGTTTTTTTTTTTAGTTGGCAATATACTTGGCTTTACTTAAATGAAAATATAAGCAGTTGCTCAAATTTCAGTTTAGTTATTTAATCCTAACTGGCCCTCTAAAATATGTGCTATGTACACATGAAGTTGGCAAAACACTGCTTACCTTTCTAATATTCCCCTTAAACTTTTCAGTAGCTATTCTGGAATCAAACTGTGTTCTCTGGTTATTCATATTTGAAAAACTGTAAGATTTCTGTCAGTTTTTGCCATTTCATGTGGTACCAATTTCAACTTGTCCTTAGGCTATAAGAAATACAATTTATCTCACTCTTTTTCATTTCTTCCTTCTAAGGATCTACTCTCTTCCAGAATCTACTTGATTTTGTCCCTTCTTCAGTGCCTTCAGGTGATTATATGTATTTTGCCCAGCATTTATAGTTACTATGTCTGTGATGGTCAGATCTAGTAGGAGCTTATCAGTTAAGCAAATGCAGAACTAGAATAATTTTTTATAACCATTTTGGGAAACTATTGGTATTTAAGGTGAATAGCTTCATATCCTATGAATCAGTAATTTTACTTCTAATATAATTACATTTCTATGTTCACCCAAAAATGTGTATGAATATACTAATAGCAACATTATTTGTCATATTAAGGAACTGGTAACTAGTCAATTTTCTGCCAAAATTAAAATAGTAAATAAATTGATATATTCAAAAGATAAAATGTACAATTAGGACAAATTGTTATATGCAAAATGAATGAATTTTACAACAGAATATTGAGCAAAGGAAGCCAAATAGAAAGAAGTATCTACTAATGATTCTATTTATACTATATTAAACAAACTAATATATGGATTTTTGTCAGGATAATGTTTACCTTTTGGGATTTAGTGATAAGGAAAATGCATTAGGGTTTTTCCAAGGGTTCCAGCAATAATCTATTTCCTATACTGAATACATCTAGTTACCAGCATGTGTTAACTTTGTAAACTATGTATTTGTGATTTGTCTGGTTTTCTGTACATAGATTTCAATAAAGTTTTTAAAGATAGTTGGTTGACTTGGTTTACCTAATGCATCAAATACTATTGATTCTGTCAGTAGTTCTGAGTCTAGCATATTTGGCCATTTTCTGCTTTTTATTTTTAGGAAATTATTGTGAATGTTAGAGGTTTCATGACGGGAAAATTATTCACAAGTAGCCTATAAGAGGAAATCAGTAAAGCTTGGTTGCTCCTTAAACCAAAAGAAGTTTCAGATGGGGAAAGAAAGGATAAAGTCAAAATTGGAGACCTAGATTTACTACAAGTAAACATGAGTGTATATTTTTATAAACTTGGGACAGAAGGCTTTTCTGCATGGGACAACAAATATATAAACTTAAAAAAGCATGACGATTTACAGTGTATTAAAAATTTAATACTCCATAAGTGGAAAAAGAAATCTTGGACTTCATTAGCATGTCAGGCAAATCTATAATAAATATAATTGCAAATCAATGAAAAAATGAATCCAATACAAATGGAATTCTCTCCAGTTAAAAAAAGAATGAGAGGAATCTTCAGTGATAGAAACTATTTTACCAAATCATAGTTTGCAAAGGATTAATATGTCTCTTCAAGAAACAAAATTACAACTAATATGCGGTAGAGTATTGCGCTTACCTATGCACAGAAAGTTTTCCTAGGAAGATTTTAATTTATTAGTTACAAAAAAAAAAAAAAAAGAAAGAAAGAAATGCTAGCACATTCTCTGGAGAGTTGGTGATATTTCAGAGCTCCCTTACTGTGGTTGGTGAGTTTCTCCCCTCAGTGTGATTGGAGAGGATAATAAATTTATCTCTAATTACCAACTGTATTCTTCAGATGGGATCTCAGCTGGGTAATTCCCTCCCATTTCTGATCTCTGAAGAACAGGTCACATGTGTGTGACCTGAAGTAATCTGGACCTTCTATAACTCTACAGCCTTCAGAATGCAGCTGTTTTCTTTGAGACTCTGCTAGCAGTAACAGTATGAGACTGGCTGAGTATAATATTAACTAGGAATTATGGAAAATTTCTATTGATCATTTTAAATATATTTGTAGGTTATTATAAATGCTCTAATATATCATTGTTAGTGAATGTGTGTAAATGACTTATAGATGCTCTGTTTCTGTGTCACCCTGTGTACACTGTTTAGTCCTAGAAGAATAAACCAAATCTGCCTATAAACACTGTATAGAATTCAGTTTAGTAGTATAGAAGCTTTTGGCAATGTAATGAAAGAATAAGGAAGAATAGTTTTCACTAAAGGCCTATAGCACCCAACATAAAATTTCTTATTTTACATTTCAAAAAGCTTGTTTTATTCACAAACTCCAAGGTAGATTTACCATAAGTTGTCTTTGAAAGCATTTTTTTTCTTAAGAGACACAGGAATGCAAATTCTGCTCTCGTTATAAACTCTTCATTAATGAACAATGAAATCCTAATTCAATATATGGAAATTAAGTCCATTAATGATACTCAGAAAAAAATAACAAGCAAGATCTTTGTCTCCAATTAAAGTATTATCTCTTTTATCTTTAATTTTATCTTTATTCAACTCTTTACTCTGAAAATTGGCATTTCAAGGAAACAGATAACCTGAGTAGATGAAGAAAGACTGCTTTTTCTTTTCCTTTTTTCTTTTCTTTTTTCCTTTTTTTTTGAGGGGGGGGAAGATGAATGCCTGCGGAATAAATAATTAGAAAATTAGTATTTGGCAAATTTTCATGAAACGGTTGATTCAGACATGGATCGATCATCATTGGATGGTGAAACTATTAGGTGAAAGATTAATGGGAAGTAAATTTTTGTTTCAAGAGTGTCAGCCCCACAAACTGAGATTATTCACTAACAACATTTCACTAAGCAAAATTTAAAAACTGTACTTCAGAAAGGGGGGAAATGATCACAGAATAGCTAAATTTCAAGCATGAATTAAAGCCTCTTTTGCCTACCCTCTTTCTCCCCCTCAGAAAAAAAGTAAACAGTTGACAATTCTGAAGAATCTCAACAATTGTACTCCAATAATCTGCATTCTATAACACAGGCTTTGTGGTCTTTCATGAGACAACCAGTCCATTTGAACTTTAAACTGCTATGGCAGATACTTTAATAATCTTCAAATGGGAATATCAACTTAAAAAAAATTAAAGGAAAGGGTTTTTACTTGAAACTAAAATTTTCAAGTGATTTAACTTCATACTTAAAAATTTGTGTTACTTTGATTAAATCATGTAGGTTAATACACATTAAATTTTGATTATCTCTTTTTGTTCTTTCAAAGTGTATTTAAAAGTAATAGTCATTTGAGGTAGAGTAAGGAAAACAATGACAACAACCTCTAGTTGTCTTGTTGTCTCCACGGAACAGCCGTTTTAATTTGAAGGAGAAGGAAACATTCTGAGAAGGCACTGGGACAGTTAAAGGAATACATTTACAACATAGACTTTTCAAGAGCAGAGTAGAGAATTGGGAGGACACTAGGGACTGAATGTTTGTGTCCCTCTAAACTTTATATTTTGAAACCCAAATTTCCAGTGTGATTGTATCTGGAGGGGATAGCTTTTGGAAGGTCTAGCCCCCATGATAGGGTTAGTACACTTATGAGCAAAGACCGAAAAGAATTTGCTTTTTTCCTCTTCACCATGTGAGGGAACAATGAGAAGACAGCCATCTAAAAATTTGGTTGCATTGCTGGTGGGAATGCAAACTGGTGCAGCCATTCTGCAAAAAAGTATGGAGGTTCCTCAAAAAACTAAAAATAGAACTACCCTGTGACTCCACAATTGCACTACTAGGTATTTATCCAAGGGATACAGGTATGCTGTTTTGAATGGGCACATGCACCCCACTATTTATAGCAGCACTATTGACAATAGCTAAACATGGAAAGAGCCCAAATGTCCCTCATGGCTGAATGGATAAAGAAGATGTGGTATATATATACAATGGAATATTACTTGGCAATCAAACAGAATGAAATCTTGCCATTTGCAACTATGTGGATGGAACTAGAGGGTATTATGTTCAGCGAAATTAGTCAGAGAAAGACAAATATCATATGACTTCACTCATATGAGGACTTTAAGATGCAAAACAGATGAACATAAGGGAAGCAAAAATAGTATAAAAACAGGGAGGGGGAGAAAACACAAGAAACTCTTAAATATGGAGAACAAACAGAGGGTTACTGGAGGGGTTGTGAGACAGGGGATGGGCTAAATGGGTAAGGGGCATTAAGGAATCTACTCCTGAAATCCTTGTTGCACTATATGCTAACTAACTTGGATGTAAATTTAAATCAATCAATCAAACAAATAAACAAACTTGGAAGAGGTCCTTCATCAAGAGCCTGACCATGCTGGCACCCTGATAATGGACTTCCAGCCTCCATAACTGTGACATATATTTGTTTTAAGCCACCTAGTCTAAGTTAATTTGTTACAATAGTTCAAACTGTCTAAGAGGGGTAGAAGGAAAATTGTATCAGATTAGCCAAAGTACAGAGCAGGTTGAATATGAGAGGGAGTTAATGGTTCCTCTTGCTGGTTCCTGATGTAAACAAGACGTATAAGATACTTTAAGATTAGCACTGGGCATCTTGGAGGGGAGAGTAGGATGTAGGATTGCTGTATTTTGGTTTCACTTTATAGCAGGTAATTTATGGGACAATTTCTGTGATCCTTACTGCCCACCTGAAGGGTATGTATTCTTGGTCAGAAACACTATTTCTAGGTCTCTTTTCTCCTATAAAATGTCCTGTTACTTTGAATATCCTCCCATTTCTCTATACCACCTTTCATTTAAAAAAAATCTTATGTATCTGAGGGAAATCCTATTGCTTTATTTTTGTAAAGCAATTCAAATAAAGCTAATTAAAAATGCAACACATTTTCACATTCATGTTTTAATATTTTTTTGCTTTTTAAAATTGAGGTATAGTTGACATAACATGTAACTTTATATATTGCAGTATTATTACTACCACAGTAGCTTACCTCTCCATATCACATAATTATTTTTTTCTTGTGATGAGAACATCTGCAAACTAGTTTCTTAGCAACTTTGAAGTATATAATGCAGTATTGTTAACTATAATCACAAAGTTGTGCTTAGTTCTCCCAAACTTAATCACCTTATAACTGTAAATTTGTATCTTTTGACTAATACTCCCCATTTCCCCTATCCCTTAGCCCCTGGTAACCATCATCTTACTTTCTGTTTGAGTTCCGCTGTTTTGGATTCCACATACATGTGATATCATACAGTATGTTATTCTCTATCTGATTTAGCATAATGCCCTCAAATTCCATCCATGTCACAAATAGGATTTCCTTCTTTCTTATGGCTGAATATTTGTGTGTGTGTGTGTGTGTGTGTGTGTGTGTGTGTGTGTATCTCCATTCATTACTTGACATATAGATTGTTTCCATATCTTGGCTGTTGTGCATAATGCTGTAATGAAAATGGTAGCGCATATATCTTTTTGATATCTTGTTTTCTTTTCCTTTGGATATATATACCCAGAAGTGGGATTGGTGGATATGGTATTTCTACCTTTAACTTTTTGAGGATTTCTGTACTGTTTTTCATAGTGGCTGCGCCAGTTTAACAACAGTGCCCAAGGACTCCCTTTTCTCCACACCCTCACCAATGCTTATCTCTCATCTTTTTGATGATAAGCATTCTACAAAGTGTGAGTTTGGCATATTATTGTGGGTTTGATCTACGTTTCCCTATGATTAGTGATGTTGACATCTTTTCATGTACCTATTGGCCATCTGTGTATTTTCTTTAAATATTTTTTAAATATTTAATTTTTAAAAATATTTATTTTTGAGAGAGTACACAAGCAGGGGAGGGGCAGAGAGAGAGGGAAACACAGAATCCAAAGCAGGCTCCAGGCTCTGAGCCATCAGCATGGAGCCCTACACATGGCTAGAACTCACAGACCATGAGATCCTGATCTTAGCCAAAGTCAGACACTTAACTGGCTGAGTCACCCAGGCACCCCCATCTGTGTATTTTCTTTGGAAAAATGTCTATTCAGTTTCTCTGCCAATTTTTAAATTGGATTATTTGTTTTTATCACCAAGTTGTAGGAGGTTTTATATATTTTGGATATTATTCCTTAGCAGTTAGATGATTTGCAAATATTTTCTCCATTCCATAGGTTATTGTGATTCCTTTATTATTGGTTTTTCTGTACAGAGGTTTTTTAGTTTGATGTAGTCTGTTGTGTTGATTTTAGCTTTTGTTTCTTGGGCTTTTGTTGTCCTATCCAAAAAAGTAATTGCCAAGACTGGTGTCAAGGAGCTTTTTTCTGTTTCCTTCCAGAAGTTTTATGGTTTTTGGTCTTACATTTTTAACCCATTTCAAGTTTATTTTTATGATTAGTGTGAGATTGGAGTCTAATTTCATTTTTCTGCATGTAATTACTCAAAAAATTTTTCTGACACCATTTATTGAAGGAATTATTTTTTCCCCATTGAGTATTCTTGGCTTCATTGTCAAATATGACTTAACCATATATGTAAGGTGTTTATTTCTGGGCTCTATTCTGTTCTGGTCTATGTATATATTTTTAGGCTAGTACTATACTGTTTTGAATTACTATAGTTTTATAGTATGGTTTGAAATCAGGAAGTATAATGCCTCTAGCTTTTTGCTTTCTCATGATTGTTTTGGCTATTCAAGATCTTTTGTGGTGGTTTTTTCTATTTCTGTGAAGAATGCCATTGTAACTTTGAGAGGGATTGCATGGAATCTGTAGATTGTTTTGGGTTGTATGGACATTTCAACAATATTGATTTTTCTACTCTATGAACATGGCTATATATTTGTGTCATCTTCAATTTCTTTCATCAATGTTTTATAGATTTTATTGTAGAGACCTTTTACTTCCTTGGTTAAATTTATTCCTAAGTATTTTATTATTTTTGATACTATTACGAATAAGATTGCTTTCTTCCTCCCTCCCTCCCTCCCTCCCTTCCTTTATATAATTCATTGTTAGTGTATAGAAATGCATATAATTTTTGTACCTTGGTTTTTTAACATTGACATTGTAGTTTGGTATTTTCTGTCTTTTCATAGATTGAGCTGTTGCAAATGTTTAATTTCCTTAAGGTCCATTTTATACACTATATTTTAGATAAGCAATAATGTGCAAAGAAAATGAAATTCCTTTGATTGAATTCTTGCATGAGGTCCTATCCAACCATTTGTTGTTTGAACTCCATTCCCTTTCTCAAATATTAGAACCAAATAAAATGAGTGATAGTGAAGGTAAGAGAAGGGACTATCTTAAACTTTCTAGTTAAGATATTTTGTCTGCTGATTTTATTCTTTAATTATTTTTTGTTTCAAGTTTTTATGTAAATTCTAGTTAACATGTAGCATCATATTAGTTTCAGGAGTAGCATTTAGTGATTCATCACTTACATTTAACACCCAGTGCTCATCGCAACAAGTCCCCTCCTTAATGTGTATTGCCCATTTAGCCCAACCCCCTGCACTCCTTCCCTCCAGTACCCCTCAGTTTGTTCTGTATAATTAAGAGTCTGTTTCTTGATCTCTTTTTTTCTTTCCCCTATGTTCATCTGTTTCGCTTCTTAAATTCCATATATGAATGAAATCATGTGGTATTTTTCTTTGACTTATTTTGCTTAGCATAATACATTCTAGCTCCATCCACATTGCAAATGGCAAGATTTCACTCTTTTTGATAGCTGAGTAATATTTCATGGTGTGTGTGTGCGTGAGTGTGCGCATGTGTCTCTTCAGATCAGTATTTCTGTATCCTTTGGGTAAATACTTAGAAGTGTAATTGCTGGATCATAAGGTAGTTCTCTTTTTAACTTTTTGAGGAACTTCCACGCTGTTTTCCATAGTAGGTGCATTAGTTTGTATTGCCACCAACAATGTAAGAGGGTTCCCCTTTCTCTATTTCTTCACCAACATCTATTGGTGTTTCCTGTGATGTTAATATTAGTCATTCTGACAAGTACAAGGTGGTATCTCATTGTATTTGTATTTTCACGATGATGATTGATTTTGAGCATCTTTTCATGTGTCTGTTAGCTTGTCTTCTGTTAGTATGCCTTTTTTGGGAAAATGTCTATCGTGTCTTGTGCACATTTCTTAACTGGATTATTTTTCAGTGTTAGTTTGGTAAGGTGTTTTTTTTTGGGGGGGGGGTAAGTTCTTTGTATGTTTTGGATACTAACTCTTTATCTGATATGACACTGCATATATCTTCTTTCATTCTGAAGGTTGCCTTATAGTTTTGTAGATTGTTTCCTTCACTATGCAAAAGATTTTTATCTTGATGAAGTCCCAGCAGTTCATTTTTGCTCTTGTTTCCCTTGTATCAGGAGACGTGTCTAGTAAGAAGTTGCTATGGCCGATGTCAAAGAGGCTACTGCTTGTGTTCTCCTCTACAATTTTGATGGTTTCAGGTCTCACATTTAGGTCTTTCATCCATTTTGAATTCATTTTTGTGTATGGTTTAAGAGACTGGTCCTGTTTCATTCCTCTGCATTCCTCTCTGTCCAGTTTTCCCAGAACCATTTGCTGAAGGACTGCCTTTTTCCTATTGGATATTCTTTCCTGCTTTGTTGAAGATTAGTTGGGCATACAGTTGTGGGTCCATTTCTGGGTTTTCTATTTTATTCCATTGATCTATGTGTCTATTTTTGTGCCAGTACCATACTGTCTTGATTACTACAGCTTTGGAATATAGCTTAGAATCTGAAATTGTGATGCCTCCAACTTTGTTTTTCTTTTTCGGGATTCCTTTGTCTATTTGGGGTCTTTTGTGGTTCCATATAAATTTTAGGATTGTTTGTTCTGGCTCTGTGAAAAATGCTGTTGAGGGGCACCTGGGTGGCTCAGTCAGTTAAGCGTCCGACTTCGGCTCAGGTCATGATCTCGCGGTCTGTGGGTTTGAGCCCCGCGTCAGGCTCTGTGCTGACAGCTCAGAGCCTGGAGCCTGTTTCAGATTCTGTGTCTCCCTCTTTCTCTGACCCTCCCCTGTTCATGCTTTCTCTCTGTCTCACAAATAAATAATTGTTAAAAAAAAATTAAAAAAAGAAAGAAAAATGCTGTTGGTATTTTAATAGGGATTGTATTAAATGTAAAGATTGTTTTAGGTAGTATAGACATTTTAACAATATTCTTCTAATCCATGAGCATGGAATTTTTTCCATTTCTTTGTGTCTTCTTCAATTTCTTTCATAAGTGTTCTATAGTTTTCAGTGTACAGATCATTTACCTCTTTGGTTAGTTTTATTCCTAGGTATCTTACAGTTTTTGGTACATTGTAAATGGGATTGATTTCT
Organism: Panthera uncia; assembly: GCF_023721935.1. Taxonomy (NCBI): domain Eukaryota; kingdom Metazoa; phylum Chordata; class Mammalia; order Carnivora; family Felidae; genus Panthera; species Panthera uncia. The sequence continues at coordinate 56,737,692 of NC_064811.1, forward strand.
TGATTTCTCTTTCTGCTGCTTCATTATTGGCATATAGAAATGCAAGAGATTTCTGTACAGTGATTTTGTATCTTGTGACTTTACTGAATTCACGTATCAGATCTAGCAATTTTTTTTGGTGGAGTCTTTCAGGTTTTCTAGATAGAGTTTCATTTTGTCTGTGAAGAGTGAAAGTTTGACTTCTTCCTTGCCAATCTGGATGCCTTTCATTTCTTTGTCTGCTGATATAAATTTATTTTGAAATATTGTCTTTTTGGTGTTTTGTCTTTTTTGAGTAAATTCTGAATCTTTCGGCTTTTCCTACTTCTTTCCCCAAGATATCAATGCATTTATATGATATGATGATAATAAGAAAGATTTATCAGATTTAATTCTGAGACCTCCATTCCCTATACTCTAAGGGGGCTGGTATGTTGTAGTACCTAGCTGGTATTTGATGTCCCCATAATGGTAGTTATTATTTTTCCACTTACATTTTCAGTTTTAAATTTTGTTGGAAAGCAACATTGTGGTCTTTTTTTTTCCCGATAAAGTACTCTGTCACTAAATTCCAAACATCATATATATAAAATTGATTATTTTCCATGGTAAGATAATATTTTTACAGAAATATTTCTGTTATAGAAATGAGATCATGGAGAATAAATGTTATTTTTCACAATTCAATTTATTGACAAAACTTAAAATGACACTTTATAGGGAATCAACTTGATGAAAAATGACTTAAGTCCTATAGAAATATATACTGTAGAAAAATGTACTTTAAAATTTATTTTTTAATGTTTATTTTTGAGATAGAGACAGAGCATGAATGGGGGAGGGTCAGAGAGAGAGAGAGAGAGAGGGAGACGCAGAATCCGAAGCAGGCTCCAGGCTCTGAGCTATCAGCACAGAGCCTGATGTGGGGCTCAAACTCCTAGATGGTGAGATCATGACCTGAGCTGAAGGGATAATTAGTAGCTTTAAGGCATTGTGTGGAGTGTAGAGATGTTGATTTTTTTATACTATTTGCTGTGAAGTTTCTCAAAACAGCTCAATAGGGGCTGATTCTGAAACAGAGGGAAAAAATGTAAGCCAGCAGGCATGAATTCTATCCTTATGATTCAGTAAGGTTGCACCCCAAAAGAGATCTGGTATAATCACTTGGCAAATAGACATGGCCTAAAATTTTATTCCAAATTTAGACTCTATATTTCTACCTCAAAGAATACTTTAAATAATGAGAAAATAATTATAAGCATAGAACATATTTATTTAGCACAACATCTAATAAGCTATGCCCAATGAGGGGCTCGAACTCATGAAACCCAAGATCAGGACCTGAGCTGAAATCCCAAGGCTTAACCAGCTAAGCCACCCAGGCACCCCTGCTGAGTAGTATTCTATGTCGTAGATGTTCCACAGTTTTAACCATTTATCTGTTGAAGGAATTTGAGTTGTTTACAGTTTTTGGCTATTAAATATAAAGGTGCTATGCACATTGGTGTATAAGTTTTTGTGTGAACATAGGTTTTGTCTTACCGGGGTTGTATGGTTACTGCATGTTTATATAAGAAACTGCAAACTGTTTTCCAGAGTAGCTGTACAATTTCACATTTCTGCCAGCAATAAATGGATGAGCTTCTTTGTACCTTTTACAGCATTTGGTGTTATCACCATTTTTGATAAGTATTCTGATTAGTGTATAGGGATATTTCACTATAGTTTTAATTTGCATTTTTCTATCAATTAGTGACAAGCAACATCTTCTGTTGTGCTTATTTGCCTTCTGTATATTCTCTTTAATGAATGTCTCTTCATATTTTTTCCAATTTTCTAATAAGATTGGTTTTTTTAATGTTGAGTTTTAAGAGCTTTTCATATATACTTTAGCTACCAGTCTTTTGTCAGATACGTGGTTTTTAAATTTATTCTAGTCTATAGCTTGTTTTTTCATCTTCAGGTGAAGGTTTTAAATCTTGATTAGGTTCAGTTTGTCAATTTTTCCTTTTATGGATTGTACTTTTGGTATCAAAACTAAGAACTCTTTGCCTGGCAGTAAATGCTGGTTTTTCTCCTTTTTTTTTTTCCCCTAAGAAATTAATAGTTTATATTTTACGTTTAAGTCCATATTCATCCTGAGTTTGGTAATGTATGAAGTTGTGTCACTTATATCAAGGCAGATTTTTTATTTTTTTTATTTTGTTTTTTGGTGTTTGTGGGTGAGGAGTGGGAATGGGGTATGGATATTCAGTTCTAGCACCATTTGTTGGAAGAGGTAACCATATTTAAAAATGTTTTTTATTACATTTATTTATTTTTGAGAGACAGAGACAGAACACAAGTGGGGGAGGGGCAGAGAGAAGGAGAGACAGAATCCAAAGCAGGCTCCAGGCTCTGAGCTGACAGCACGGAGCCCGATGCAGGGCTCAGACTCACAAACCGGGAGATCATGACCTGAGCCGAAGTCGGACACTTAACCGACTGAGCCACCCAGGCGCCCTGAGGTAACTATATTTTAAAACTTTTTGGTAAATTTGGACTATTTTAGCTTTAATAAAGGTGAAACAAGTTCTCTTTGAGATGGCACAGTACCTTTCTTTGATGTATCTTCAGAGTAACTGCAGAGTATGGGACCTACACGACACAGGGAAAAGTCACACTTGTCAGAGTGACTGGACCATTTACTGTATTCTTTCTGGCCCCAAATAATAAAGATAAATCTCCCCCCATGCTCATTTGTCTATTATTTTTTTCCAATTCATTGGGCAAATCTCCTCCCAAGTGCCTGCCTAGGTCATGTAATTTATCTGTGTATGCTTTTAGATTGGAGAATATTATATATAGCAACCATTTTGTTTTGATCAGAGAATGATGTTTGGTATATTTTAAAGTACTGTACTTCTCTTTCCACAGAAGTCATTTTGGATTCTATTTCTATGATCATAAAATTTCATATTAATGGGAAATAAGGGGAAAAATCTATCATACACACTTTAAGAATAAGTCCCTAAGTTTCATTATGAATTTTCTACATGATTGTTTGGCTAACAAAAAGCTTCACCCATAAATGTGTTGGTTGAATTTTGTTTGTAAGTGTACCAGTTAATTTTGATCCTTATTTGAAAGCATTCGATTCATACAAGTTGGTATGTGAAATTCTTCAGCAATCTGAAAATCTTCTAGCAACAATGAAAGGAACCCTGAAAGCATGAGTTCTTTGCTTGTGGAACTATCAACATCATAACTAATTGGTTATGTCTTTGAATCACATTTGTGAACTTACCTCTGTTAGAATTTTGGCCATGGGCCTAAATTAAAAACAGATTTGTCTTGCTCATTTCTCTTGCCCAGATTACTTACAAAGATTACTTACAATGTGATTCATTCATTAACTTTCTTTTATCCTTGTCTAGGTAAAACACAGTCCCTGAAGCAGAAATAAACAGCCAGTAATTATTCCAAACACCAGAATCAGGGACTTGTTCCCTTAGACTTGGCAAAGTCCCAGACAAGAGTCTTGAAGCTACTATATCTTTATCTCTGTATCTAATCTGCCTTGGTTATCATCCATTATTCATCTACTTGACAGAATAGGGTTCTTTGTCCATAAAGATTAATGGGCCTGTGGTTGTGCAGTTCTCTTCAGAGCTATCCTCTTTATAGTGACAGCTTCTATAAGACACTTCACTATCCTCTATCCAAAAGACAGTGCTTATCTTCAAGAAACATAAAGGTCTTTCAGTGACAAGAAGAGAAATCTGCTTCCTGCAGGGATCTATGACAAAATCACCTTATGTTTGAAATCAACTAAGTGTATTTGTCCAGTAGATTCTGGTCAAGGTTGTCTTAGCTTCCACTCTTCTTTATCTCATCTTACATTTACCTTTGCCTTAGAAAAGAGAAAGGATTTATAGATTCAGCCTTGTATTTGTGAGGATATCTTGGCAACGATGTGTTGAGATGCTTTTCCTATTTATTGTAATATAAATTCCTGATTCCACTTTTTAACCCTGCTAAGCTTCACTCTATAGGTAGAAACACCCAATTACATCCTATTTAGTTTTTAAAGGGTATCTTCCAACTTGTAACCATGTTTAATAAGATGCATGACAGGGGTGCCTGGGTGGCTCAGTTTGGCCATTTTACTCTTGATTTCAGCTTAGGTCATGATCTCATGGTTTCATTTGTGAGATTTGTGAGATTTGTGAGATTGAGCCCCAGAGCTGCACTGTTAGTGCAGAGCCTGCTTGAGATTCTCTGCTCCCTCGCCCTCTCCCTCTCTCTCTGCCTTTCCCCCTTCACTGTTTCAAATAAATAAACTTAAAAAAAATCACGTCAGATATAATAAGCTGTAATAGAATATGCCATAAGAAATTCCGAGTTTAGCAGCTTTTCAAATGACACAAGAAAATCTGGAAGAAATTAAAAAAGAATAGCTTTATAAAGGAAGCCAAATAAACATAACTATAAACAGGCATTGTGCTTATAACCCCACTTTATTTTAAACATAATTTAGCAGTGAGCAGAATTAGGCAAGAAGAAATACTGGTGGTGGGTCATGTTTCAACACCGAGCACCATGAAAAGAAAGCATTCAATTAAAAAGAATAGGCCTCTTATCCTGTTAGTAGACATGGGAAGGGATGGTGGGCTTAGAACATAGGAGTGGAGATACAAAGCCAGAGCTAGAATTCTAGTTTTCTGGCTCTGGATCAGTTGCTCTTTCATACCACATAGATTTGCTAAAGTGAATTTTAATTTTACCCAGCTTAATAGTTGTTCTGCAGTTGACTGGGTGCTAGAGCTGTATATAGATATCCTAATCGTTGCAAACACATGGCCTATAAGTCTACTCTGGTTTGTATGACTAAAAAAGACCTTCATTGGGAAGAGAAGATTGGGGAGGGGAGGGAAATAGTAGGTTTTGTTCTATTTCTTTTACTACTGAATTTTAGAATAAATTTTCCCGTGTTATGCACAAGGGCATAAGACCTTCTGAGAGACTAAAATTTAGTTCCTGAGAATGAGAGAAATAGATGGTGTTTTTCCTGTATTAAAGATGATCATGTTTAGCAGGTACCTAAAATGCTTTGGGTAAAGGCATTTCAGTACTTAAAAATATAGGTGATTAAAAACAGATCCGAAGAGTCAGGAATAGCTTTCTTGGGTTTTTTGCATCTTCCATAAAAAAAAAAGCATGAAGCAAAAGCTCAAGAAAAAAAATTATGTGTAAGTGCCTGGATTTGAGTTTGCATATAACCAGCAACCTAAGCAGTAAATTATGTCTGGCTTATTTTTAAAAACCTTTAATGTGCTAATAAATACACAATAAGGTAGGTCTATACAAAAAATTAGAAAAATAGAAGTCTTTTTTGTTCAGTGTTTGTGCTAATTTCTTTTTTGTGTTTTGATTCTTTTTTGTCTTCTGATTTTGTTTTGATTTTTTGCTTGTGTTCAGAGATTTCTATTCTCAGCATATTTTTGTAAGATTTATGAGTATCTTCATTTATTTCACAAAATTAAAGTGAAGAAACCACAGCAAAAATGGTCAATTTGTCGGCAATTTAGAATTGAAAGATTTAACAATCCTGGGCGTTATTGAATATGAATGCCAACTGACTTATTCAGTCTCCTAAACTACTTGAAGGTAGTCATGTAAGTAACATCTTCATTTGAGAACAATTGCAAAAAAAATACCTTTTGTATTTCTCTCAGGGAAAGCAAGCTCTTAACTAAATTTTGAAAGTCTAAGCTTCCGTCTGGCTACTTGTGAAGTAAACGTGTGACCTTAGCTAGTAAGTTGAGCTTGTTTAAATCATAGTCTCTTAGTTTTATCGTGATAGTACAAAATTTATAGTTAAGAATAACATGAGTTCAAGGCAGTTTATAAATTATATTAGAAATAGCATGAGAGTTGAAAAATTCAAAACCTGGGGTCAGATCCTGGCTTCTCCATTTATTTGTTGCATAATCAGATTCTTTGAACTTCTCTTTCCTAATCATACAATTATACTACTGATGAATTGTACAGGATTGCTATGAAGAATACACACACACACTCCCATTCACACACACCCGGGTGTTTGTGTGTGAATGGGTGTGTGTGTGTGTGTGTGTGTGTGTGTGTGTGTGTGTGTGTATACTCTTAAATCATGCAAACTTCTATTAACTACTGGGACTTTATAAACACTACATGTACACGCATACACAAATTGCATAAATGTTATGCAGTACACTCACCATGAACTCTTACATACCTTTTAGCACTTATTCAATTGCTCAAAAATCCTCCATTTTCTTTTTGGAATTGAATTTAGAACCATTATGCAAGCCAAATTAACCTTACTACATTATTAAGTTACACTATATAAAATGGACGTTAGACAGTGACAAGCTACGTCAAAAATATTAGAGTGCTCTCACATAAGCTTTTCAAAGCTCATTCTGGAAGTAAAAGTACAGGGACATGATTGTGCATGATTTGGGATGGTTCATTTAAAATAATTTAGGCTTGAAGCTGAAGTCTATTAAGAAAGAACAAGTTTAATTTTAATAAAAATATGCTTCTGATAGAGGCAGGGAGGTAAAAGGGCAGTGGAGAATGATATACAAATGAATAAATGTACCAATAAATAAATGTACCAGACCCTACCCAGGTAAAGACTAAAAACCAATCAATGAACAAAATTGTAGTTGCTATCCTCTCTGATACTGATTCTAGAACAAAAGTTGGGTTTGAGAGTTAATTCAAGTTATGCCAAAAATGCGTGATTGCTGCCTTATATTTTATGGATTAGGAAACTTGTGTTCAGACAATTCAACTTAATTTCTATAAATTTCATAGCCAGAAAGTGACCAAGCCAGGATTCAAATCCATGCTTGCTAACCTCAACTTCCTTGCTTCAGACACATATACCTTGCTTGTTTGAGTAGCTGTATTGAATGGATCAGTGCAAAAGTAAGGTGGTCTAGAAATAGAAAATATTCTAGAACTGATCTTTCTTCTTCCAGTTTGGAAAAATATCCAGAAGAGCCCTCAAATATATATGAAAGAAACTATCCTTCCTTTTATATGACAGTTTTTAGGCATGCCTAGCTTTGTACTTGGACAGGACCAGAGAAAGACCCAATGTTGTCAGGGTGTGCCACATACAGTTACCCAAAGTATAATTGTATATATAGCTTGAAGAATCAGTCAAAATTATCAGAATCATATGGGAGCCAATGGGCTAATTTCTTGCTAAGCTTCAGAAAAATTTTAGTTTTTCATTTTGTCCCTAGCTCTTCATAAACATATGCATTTCTGAGTGGCAATTCCATAATAGACTAAGAACATGAAGAGATGCTTTATATTGTCAGAATATAAATTGTGTTAGAGCAACAGCTCATATTTCTGGATGAATAGAAGTGTTTGTATATTGGAGTAACTGACTATTTTATAGTGTTCTCTTCTGCCCACAGTTTAAGCTTTCTACATACATTCAATTGCTTATAAAAAGTTTTGAAATTTATGTATAAAAACAGGCTCTACTATAGGAGCAAGATATTTAAAGGAGAGCAAAAAATGTTGTATGTGAACATTAAATTTAGTTCTTCCAGTAGCCAGGACAAAAGAGGAAATATAATCTTTAAAAATTCTCATTATAGAGAAGAAATACTAACACATCTACAAACTTACTTCCTTTTTGGAATAAAATACGGAGCACTGATCACTCATTGTAAGATCTTAGATGAATGTGATTGTCTACTCCCTACTCCCAGGTTTATTTTGTGGAGTGTTATTTATTTTTGGTTTAAGCAATGAGTGCTAAGGGCAATACAAGGCACTTACTGTGCCTGCCAAGTGGCTCCAGTGATCACTAGTATGTCCAGAAATCCCAGCTATATATTTTCTCCTTCAAATATGTTCCTCTTTTTATATTTTTGCTCTCAGTGAATGAAACTATCATGTCTGTTGTTTAAAACAGAATCTTCGGGGCACCTAGGTAGCTCAGTCGGTTGAGTGTCCGGCTTCAGCTCAGGTCATGATCTCACAGTTTGTGGGCTCGAGTACCGTGTCGGGGTCTGTGCTGACAGCTTAGAGCCTGGAGCCTGCTTTGAATTCTGTGTCTCCCTCTGTCTCTGCTCCTCCCCTGCTCATGCTCTGTCTCTCTCTCTCTCTCTCTCTCTCTCCTTCAAAAATAAAAACATTTAAAAAAAACCCCAAAAAACCCAGAATCTTGGACAATCCTTGACTCCTTCTCTGTCCCTCCTTCATCTCCTCTACATTCAGTGTCAACAGGATCTGTTGATACTGTCTCCTTCATATCTTTCACATTTTCTCTGCATGCCTGTGATATGTGTGCCACTTTCTTAGTTCAGGCCATCATCTTCTCTTGCTTAGTTTTCTCCAGTAATTTGTACATGCTTTCCATCTCTTCAGTTTTGCCTTACTTCCTTCACTTCTTTTGCTTGGTATTTGTTATTGGCCTTTTCTCTTGTTGACAGAAAATATATGCTTCTTTCCATATCAAAAATACCATCCCTCTCTTTACCAGTAATAGCTATTATTCCAACTGTATCTCATCCTTTTGTTTGGAGACTTTTTTGGAGCCCATCAAATTTCTGTTCTAATTTGGGCATAGCCTTCTAGAACTGCTGCAAAATTCTTATTTTGGTAAATATTTTTTTTTAAATGAGAATTCTTGGCCTCATTTTTTTTTTTTTTTGTTTTTGCCTACGTATTTTCTTCTTTTCAATGTATTTTTATGGGATTCTACTTTCAAGGACATTCTTCAGAAGGGTGAAACTGGTAGTAAACTTTGAGTCTTTGTATATTTTTATTTTCCATTCACATAGAATTTTATGTTCAAAACAGTTTCCCCTCAGAATTTTAAAGATGTTGCTCCCTGTATTCCAACATATAGTGTTGATCTGAGAAGAATATGATGTCTGCATATGTCTCATTTTTTTGTAGGTGACCTTTCATATTTTTTCCTACCTCCAGGGAAACATTAAGATTTCAGTATAATTTGACATTATGGACTTTCACAGTGATATGAATAAAAGCAAACACAAAATTTCCCTGTAAGAATATTTGTCACAATTCAAGATAATAGGACTCCCCAAAAATATACATTTTACAATGAAATAATAATTTTAAATTAAAACATTATAAACCAAATGTAGAAAAATACAAGAACGTATACATCAGATAAGATAATTTCCTCCTCCCACAAGACTTGAAGATGATAGATTAGTCTTGCAGAGGTGATAATTATATTTAAAGGTATTAAAATGATAACTACTTATGAAAACATCATATGTTTTGAAAACCAAGTTTGATAAAGAGCCAAATCCACTCTCAGGAATAAAAAATTGTTTCCGAGAGAAAATCCACATATAGTGGGAGATTGAATAGCAAATTAGATACAGCCAAAGGGAAAACTGATGTATTGGAGTGTAGATCTAAAGCAGATTACATATGTCACATAAATCTATAGAATGATGAGAAGTATATGAAAGAGAAGTTATGAGATATGGAAGATAGAATGAGATAAACCAATAAATATCAAGTAGAAACTACAGAGAAAATAGGTTGAGATGTGATATTTGAAATGATAATGGTCAAAAGTATTTCAGAATATAAGAATTACTAATCATATTTATATTTAGAAGGTATATAATAGCTTCATATTAAACCTCTATGAAGACTGCTTCTTCTCTTAGGAGTCATTTTAAATGCATGCTTTCAGTCTAAACTCCCTTTGTCTGGCTAATTATATATACTTAAGAAATCAATTTAGATGTCACCTTTTATAGGAAGTTTTGGTGATCCATCATATTTGGGTAGAAGCCACTTATACATGGGCTTCCAGTGATCATCCTGATCTTAGATTCTACCCTGAGTATAGGATTTCTAGTTATTCTGATCATAGCATTCCTCAACAGATTCTCCTACATTTTGAGCTTACATGTGCGTCCTGCTGACCTAGAGCATTTACATCTTTTTACTGTAGAATTTCTACTGACTAGCACATAGCAAGCATTCAATAAATATTTAAATTTTTTTATTAAGTATAATATTTTATTTTGTTTTATTTTTAATTCATTAAGAACATCTACAATGTTCTATTGGTTTCAGGTGCACAACATAGTGATTCAACAACTTGATACATTGTGCAGCACTCTCCACCATAAATGTAATTATCATCTGTCACTATGAAATGTTATTACAATATTGACTATACTTCCCATACTGTACTTTCTTACACCATTCACAAAAACAAACTCAAAATGGATTAAACACCTAAATGTGAGGCCTATAATCAACAAATATTTTTTTAACTAAATTAAATTTCACACAACATCCTGCTTTTCTGAAGCACATAGAATCTCAAAATATCAAGGCAAGACTTCCTATACCATTTCGATGCATCATGAAGCAAGTACCACACGTTAATTGATAGCTGAGTGTTAATTTTTATGCATTATGTGTTTCAAGAAAAAAATTCACCTTCTAGTCAAGGCTTTAAAGAAAACATTAAAATATTTTGTTCTCCATGAGAAGATGATGTTTTTCAAGTTTGACTAATGAATAAATCTCTCTAAAAAAAACTTCAGAAATCCTCACAACTAACTTTATTCTTTATTCACTTATTTAAAAATACGAAGGCCTACTGAAGACATAGCAAGGAATTATTTTCATTGTAAATTTTTAAAATATGTACAAATATAGAACTAATAAATTCTCTTTATAAATCTGACAAAACCTATAGATCAAAACAAATTTATAGATGAAGTACAAAGTCTATAAAAACAAAAAAAGGCAAATTAAGAATATAGATTTTATGTGATGCATGATTCTTGGCTGAAATTAAACCTCTGCTGGCTGTTATATCTTGAGTTCAGCATGCCTATTCTAATACGTGCCTAGCTATGTCTCCATTCTCTCATTACTTCTTTTTTAAAACTACAATGGGGGCCAAGTAACATTCATTTAGGATTGGGAGGAAATACATCTTTTATGTGTTAAATCTCCTTTGTTCTTTTTTACATCAATCAGCCTGGGAAAATTAAGTATTAGTTAGCATTATCTCAATTATAAAAAACAAATATAAACCCAGGCACTATAGGCATTTAGTAATCAGTAAATCATCTAATTGATTCAGAATGTGCCTTTTATAATTTGATTTATTTCAGAAATTAAAACACAGCTAAAAATTTTCAGAGAAAACTCAGATTGCTGAAAGAATGTCTTCCCAACTCCAAGTGCCCCTGGATTCCTGTTGAAGAGACTGCCCTACTCTCTAAGCCACTTTCTCCTCACAGTTCTGTATTATAGTAAATTGAACATAGGTAGGAGAACCAAACAATAATACATGTTATCATTTAAGATTTTGAATCACTGAATTAATGGAGGAGGGTTATGAAAAGTTATAGAAAAATGTATAATATATAAAATACAAATTCTCTTGAATCTAGATTATTTGAAATAGAGATGATCATTTCTCCTTTTAGTTCTAAATTCATAAATCTGATTCATTTAGAAATGTTCTCATCTTGGGGCGCCTGCGTGGCTCGGTCGGTTAAGCGTCCGACTTCAGCTCAGGTCATGATCTCACGGTCCGTGAGTTCGAGCCCCGCGTCGGGCTCTGTGCTGACAGCTCAGAGCCTGGAGCCCATTTCAGATTCTGTGTCTCCCTCTCTCTCTGCCCCTCCCCTGTTCATACTCTGTCTCTCTCTGTCTCAAAAATAAATAAATGTTAAAAAAAAAAAAATTAAAAAAAAAAAAAAAAGAAATGTTCTCATCTTAATTTGCCTTTGGCTCTTTTTAAATTACATGGCTGCTTTGGAAAATAACTTTATTCACCATGTATGGCGGTGATAAGTTTCGAATGTATACTTCTTAAAGACCATTTCCTTCTCAGTATAACTTTTGTTGTGTATCAGTTACTTCTAAGGACAGAGGCATTAAAATTGAATTAGATTATTTTTTTAAAAGGCACATTTTTATTCCAACATACTGGATGAGATTCCTTGCAGAGTAAAGCAAATAATATGGAAGTGACACATTTTATCCTTTCTTGGAAGAAAAAGCATTATAGATTGAATCATTTGTGGCTCTTATTTATTTAGTTATTTTTTTTAGCAGAAACTCAAGAACTCCACACTCCCCATAAAGTTGTATTAAGTTAAATAGGGCATTAATTGTCACCTTATGTTTAAAAAAAAAAAAAGTCTAATAGCCTGTCCTATTGGCAAGATGCATATATAGTTTCTGCTTTAAAAGATAATTACTGTTTTATTACCCCTAATGTGTATTTTGGAAAATGAAGTAAATAGTAGATGTATCATTAGTTTTATTTTTTAAATGTTTGTTTATTTTGAGAGAGAGAGAGAGAGAGAGAGAGAATGAATGAATGAATGAATGAATGAATGCGGGGGAGGGGCAGAGAAGGAGACAGAATCCCAAGCAGGCTATGGGCTGTCATCTCAGAGCCCAAAGTGGGGCTGGAACCCACAAACCGTGAGATCATGAGCTGAGCTGAAATCAAGAGTCAGATGTTTAACGGACTGAGCCACCCAGGTGCCCCTCATTGGTTTTGAATTAAGCCTATTTCATGTCTATCTCAGATATAAATATTATGGAGAAACGTTTCATAATATTTGCCTGTCCCCTGAAGCTTAATGTTACTTGGCAACTTGGAGCAAATTTAAGTACTCCCTTGATAAGTCCTAATTCCAGGATATTTATTATGTTTCAAGGTTTTCTACAGTTATGCTTTCTTCAACCACAATCTTAAACTAAAACTTAATATCCAAAACTTACAAAAGCAATGATCTGTCTTAACATAGAATGACAAAGTATAAAATTCCCCCAGTTGAATTTTCTTATCTCTTTTGGTGGTTCCTTAGTTACCTCTAGGGAACCCCTTGAACTCTTTTAAACCATTACCAGGTTGAAAACTAATCTGAATTATCTTATGGAATCAGATATGTTCTGTGGCCAACACAAAGACTTTTTTTGTGGCAGGCCAATGAGTTAAAAACGAAACAAGTTGGGAACTCTCATTTGTGATGTCTAAAAACAACCCTGGCTCTTGAGCTAAGCTGAGGAGGGAAAAGAGCAAGGCCAAGTTTATTACTGTTACTACTATTACTATTTTGTCATTTTGACAAATGTGGAGTATTGTGGGAATTTCTTTGGGATTGATTTAAGAATTAATATTAAGAATCTTTAAGAATTTAAGGATTAATGCCTGAAGTCCAATTTTGGGAAATTCACTGATTCTGGTCTTTGGAGGCATTAAATAGATTCCCTTCCATTGAAACCTTAGATGGAACGAATGCGTTGAGTTGATTGGGAAGAACTGCTGTGTACTCATAACCTCAAATGTGATGGCATTCATGCTCCATAAAATACACTGTCTCATTCCCAGGTGCTTGAGGAGGAAGATATAAACTTGTAATGCTTTTGAATTTGGGCTGAAAAAATGGCTGGTTTAGAAGAAAATTATATATATACATCTGGTCTGTAGCAGGTACATAGTTTTATGAGTATTGAAGTCAGAGGATGAGGTTCAGGTTATGTAAAAATAATGAATAAAACATAAGGACAGACTTTGATTCATTTAGTTATAGAGTTGCTTGTCAAAACAGAGTTGTAGAACATTGAGGACAGATTGAGAAATGTTATTCTATGAGCCCTACTTTTGAATTTTTATTTCTGTAAACCCCTAGTTATTGAAGATTCTTTTCCATTTTTATCTTTAACAGTATTCCTATGGACAAAATGGAAAATCATCTTTATCCCTAAACAGATTTTCAATCTGGGTTTCTCATGGCCTCTATCAGCCTGATATTTTAGGGTGGAGTGGGGCTTTGGGAAAATTAATCCACTTTTTCTAATGGTATTCCCAATTAAGGCCTTCTCTGTTCAAGGATACAGATTCACCTAAAACTTCTAATGAATAACAGAACTTGCCAGATTTTATCAGAGATATGCAAAGTCCTGATGAATTCTTTGAATTTGGACTGCGCCCTTAGGTCCCTCCTATCAGAACTGTTGACAAGGGGATACATTTCTTTCCTTCTTCCAGAACCTTAATATGCACATGAGCCAAAAATTAGTGATAAGGTATCTGCACAATGCTGTACATTATCTGCGCCCAAATCCCCCATTTAAATTAAAATTTAATAATTTATATTGAGGTCATTTTAGGCATTTTAAGAAAAGGAAATTCTAAGTGGTTGCAGATGCTCTAATTAACATGCTTGTTAAACTAATGAGCAATACTTTCATATCTTAAGGGTGCATCTGTTGAACACAAAGTTCATCCACTTGTCTTTTTTAAAATTTCATGGTCTGATGTTGTATGTCTTTGAAGAATTCAAAAAAGTAATTAAAGGAGTGTGTATTCAAAAGAATGGTAAACTGAGCAGGCACTGGGACATGCTTATGAGTGTGTAACTAGAATTTAGATACATTTAGATGTCTAGGTTTAAAGTCCATTAAGAAGACAATTTCATTACACATTTAATTTATGCTGTTTCTAGAAAGTAAAACGATAATAGAAGTATCCAGAAATTTTTGACCTTGGAGATTTCCAGATATATATAAAATAATGAAGTCAATTTAAATTTGTGTCTGAAAGTAACTTGGTCATAATATCCACATAACTTCTAAACTGATGTAGAAAGTATCCATCCATTGCTGCTGGAGAGTTTTGTCTGTGTTTCCAGATGTTTGTCATATATTTATTCCATACCTAGTATTGGGTGGTATATTTTTTGGTGGTGTCAAACCATAGATTGTGGTACTTTTATGCTGAAGTTGATGTTTACTCATGATGCAACTGAGAAGCAACAGAACAAAGTGGTTGAACACACTGGCTCTGAGTAAGATGGCCCTGAATAGAAATGCCTTCTCTACTTACTAGCCATATAAAGGTAGATAATGGAACTATAGTAATATAATTATTATAGAGTTGTTAGGATGAAGTTAGTATCTGGATTATAGAAATCCTAAACAAATACTGGTTGCTGATGCTGTTATTGCTATTATTATATAATATTATACTATAATATATTATTATTCTGTCAGTTCCCATAGATGCAAAAGAAAAAAAAATACTTCTGTTATAAGACTAAAGCCTTATGGGTCAATTTGTGAGTGATGAATGAATTGGCCAAATTGGTCACACTAGAAGAAATGGTGTGGCAACAAATCTCTCTACTCTGCTGCCTGTGCATGGTCTCTGTCACACATATCATTGTGTGGTTTCCTATTAACAAAATGGCGGGGAAAACATCTTAAGTGTTTAAAAAAATGCACTTCCAAAGTACTAACAGAATGATTGATTTTCTGTAAAATTAACTCTTTATTAAAAATCAAATATTCATAAAAATTAGATTTTACTAAATTTGTAAAAAAAAAATTCTTTAAGTATGAGTGATGAGAGGTGTTGTCGCATTACTACTTATTTGGGATGAGTAAATAATCATGTTCATTCCTCCTCTCCCTCGAGGTAGGTTTCAACTAAATTAGCTGAAAGCACTCATGTATTCTAATTATAGAGATTTCCATTCTTTTTGGAGATAAATACTTCCCTTCCAAACTTTATCATCTTTGTTTTAAAATTTTTACTCTTGACATAGCTACCTAAAAACATTTTGTTACACAGTAATTCCATTTACTCTTCTTAAAACTTCAATGGAAATATAGAACAGCTGGTCGTTTTTCTAGAGTGTAATCATCTTTAATGTTGTAGAAAATAGACCTGTCTGTAAAAGGAAAACGGAGTATTCCTATATTCATTCTGAATACAAAGAGATCTCAGTAGTGTTCTCAGGTGAAAATGTTAAGCAATATGTTAGAATACAAAAGTGGAGAATTGTGTGGGATTAGAGTGACATAATGAGGAAAACACAGCAGAGACAAATACATTTTATTAAGATATGAACTTGGGCATAGTTGCAAATTTTTATTTCAGTTGTCTAAACCATGCTTACAAGATATGAATTTCTCTAAAGTTCCCTTTTCCTGTCTGTATTTGTCCACTTGGGCAGCCATAACAAAATACCATAGGTGGAGCTGTTTATATGACAAAAATTTTTCTCACGGGAGGCTCAGGGTTCAGTTTCTGGTAACAGTCCTCTTCCTAGCTTGCCAATTGTAGCCTTTTCATTATATCCTCACAAGGCAGAGAGTATGTATGTATGTTCTGATCTTTCTTCCTCTTTATAAAAGGACACTAATCCTATCATGGGGGCCCCACCCTCATGGCCTCATCTAAACCTAATTATCTCCCAAAGGTGTCATCTACAAATACCACCATATTGGGGATTAAGACTTCAAAATCTGAGTTTGGGAAGGACATAAACATTCAATCCATAACACCATCTCTCCTTTTCCTAATCTTTTGGAAAGGAAATATTTAACAAGGAGATGAAAGTAACATTTCTTCTAATAGTTTTTCCTGAACAAAATGAAAGAAAAACCCAAATACCACCAGACAGGTTTAATTGATCAGAGTGGAACTGTGCAAGATCTACTTAGTTCTATTAAGTGAATTTTCTGTTCCAATTTATAAGGTCATTCAAGTTTTTATTCCATATCAGAGTATTGTAGCTACAGTTATATTTTACCAAATTTGGAAATGATTAGAAAATATTAATTGTATTTTTTAAATGACACTCTAACAGTAAAGAGATCACATTATAGTTGACCCTTGAGCAACACAATTTTGAACCACATGGGTCTGCTTATGCCTGGATTTGTTTTCATAGTGCTATAAATGTATTTATTTTCCCTTATGATTTTCTTAATAACATTTTCTTTTCTCTAGCTTTATTGTAAGGATACAGTATGAAATGCATATAACATACAAAATATGTGTTAATCAACTGCTATTAGTTAACAGTAGGCTATGAGCAGTTAAGTGTTGGGGGAGTCAGAAGTTATATGCAGATACTTGATTGCATGGAGGTCAGTGCCCCTAACCCCTGTGGTGTTCAGGGGTCAATCGTATATAGTAGAAATAGTTCAGAGGTTAACATTGGTAGATACATCACAGTTCTGTCACATTCTAGCCTTAAAATTACTGATAAGTGACTTAAATTGTGTAGCCTCCTGTGTCTTATACTATAAAATGTGGGCAACCATATCTGCTCTGATATTTTACAAACTTTGTAATTCAGACAGCTAATATTTACAAAGGACCCACTATATTCTAGAAACTGAGATTAGATTTAGGATATGGTACTTAATAAAATAGATATACCTCCCTTGAGAATCTTTTTTTTTTTTTTTTAAGTGGATAAGAGACACATTAAGGAAATATTTGCAAATACCCATATACGTCCAAATAAAATGATTTTCTATTTGTCTATTTGCATATATGAACTTACAGAGATAGAAGTTAACTAATTATTAATGATACTTAGTATACTTATTTCATATATTTGAAATAATATGCTATAAAATAAGATTGGCATGGGAATTGCTTTCTTCATGCACAAGTCTTATTCAAACTGTTTGCATTCATCTGTAAAATTAGCCTTTTCTTCACCACTAAAACTCATTTTTGAGTTATCTAACCATTTTCCAGAGCTCATCATAATTTGTCCAAGTAATTTGTCATACTGTACTCTTCAAAACCATGAATGATGCTGTCACCAGAAATTTTACACACTATGAAAAGTATATAGAATAAATGTACTATTATAAAATTTTAATGTATAATGTAAAATACATAGTTTTAAACTTAAGTCACATTACATATTTATATAAGCCATTTATATAACATTAGTATTTCACTACTGACTTTTAAGGCATATATTTTTAGTTTCCCATTTTCTGTCTTGCTATCTGCAGTAAGCTTGAAAAGGCTAGAATACAGTCACATCTAAGAATTATAATTACTTCAGTTTATTCTCTCAGTAATAATTTTTAGATCTAAACTTAATATCTTTTCCTTGGGTGACCTTCATAGGTTCAAACCTACTTGTGATAGAGGTAATTTCAGGCTAAGAGATATTGACAATTTTATTTAATACAAGTAATTGAGAAGTGCCATAAAATATCCTAGATAACATAAAGTTTCACACATAACTTGGTACTTTTCTGAAGGATGAATTTGTGGTTGATGGGCTTATGTAATAGTCAAAGAGGAAAGCGTGTGTAAATTGTGAAACAGCATGCACATATTAAACGTTATTATGAATCAAATCCAGCAAACATTTAGGGTAATGATCTAAGTGTAGAATGGGCATTACATGTTTTGGCAGGTTTTGCATAAATTTAGTTCCTCTTAAAAATCATTACTACAATCAAGACAATGAGCAGATCCATCACCCATAAAAGTTTCCTGGTAATGTCACTTTTCCCATTCCCAGGCTATCACTGATTCACTTTAAGTACAGATTACTTTGCATTTTCTTTAGAATTGCAAGTAAATGGGGGCACCTGGGTGGCTCAGTCAGTTAAGCTTCCAACTTAAGCTCAGGTCGTGATCACTCATTTCATGAGTTCAAACTCTGCATGGGGCTCTGTGTTGACAGAACCCAGAGCCTGCTTTGGATTCTGTGTCTCTCTCTCTCTGCTCCTCCCCCGCTCATGCTCTGTCTCTCTCTCAGGAATAAATAAATTATATATAATTCTTTGTGTAGACACGTTATTCATTTCTTTTGTATCATATGATAGGCATATGTTTAACTTTTTTTTAAGTTTTTTTTTTTTTTAGTTCATTTATTTTGAAAGAGAAAGAGCAGGGGAAGAGCAGAGAGAGAGAGAGAGAGAGAGAGAAAGAGAGAGAGAGAATCCCAAGCAGGCTCCGCACCAGCAGTGCTGAGCTCGATGAGGGGATCCATATGAGATCATGACCTGAGCCAAAACGAAGAGTCAGTCAACTAACTGAGCCACCAAGGCGCCCTGGCATATGTTTAACTTTTAAAGCAACTGAGAATTTGCTTTTCAAAGTAGTAGCACCATGTTACTTTATCACCACCTGTGTATGAGTTCTGTTTGCTCCACATTATCACCCATATTTAATATGGTCAGTCTTTTAATATTCAAATTTCTAATAGGTGTATAATGGTATCTCATTGTAGTTTTAGTTTGTGGTTTTCACCTAATGTTGGAAAGCTTTTCCTATGCTTATTTGTCATCTGTATGTCTTTATTTTTGGTGAAGTGCGTTCAAATATTTTACCCACTTTTTAAAACATGTTTATTTTTGAGAGAGAAGGAGAGTGCAAGCAGGGGAGGGGCAGAGAGAGAGGGAGAACTAGAATCTCAAGCAGGCTCCACGCACGTTAGTGCAGAGTCTGATGTGGGGCTGTATCTCACAAACCGTGAGATCATGATCTAAGCTGAAATCAAGAGTCAGACATTTAACCAACTAAGCAACCCAGGTGGTTTTTTATTGAAATATTTTACCCACTTTTAAATTATGTTGTCATCTTTTTATTGAGTTGTAAATGTTCCTTACTTATTCTTGATGTAAGAACTTTGTCAGGTTCTTGTTTTACAACTGCTTTTTCTCACTATGTGACTTAATGTTTAATTTTGTGAACAGTATCTTTTGAAGAGCAAAACTTTCAATTTCAATGAAACTCCAATTTACTGGTGTTTTCTCTTATGAACTGTACTTTTTGTATTACATATAAGAAATATTTGTCAAACTTCTATCTTATGAAAATGTTGTAATTTTATTCCTTAGATTTAGGTCTATGATCCATTTCAGGGTTTTTATTTTTATTTTTTGGTGTGAGGCAAAGTTGAGGTTTCATTTTGGTTTTTGCATGTCTACCCAATTGCAACACCGTTTGCTAAAAGATTATTCTTTCTCCATTTAAGTTTTTGGCAACTTTGTTAGAAATTTCTTCCTTTCTGTTCAGAGGCGTGGCCAAAATAGACGCATTTCCTTAAGGATTGCCTCTTTGCATTTTACTTTGACCCTTTTCCTGAGAGGGCAGCCTTTTGAAGATCCCCTGATTATGTGGGTCTTCCAGTCCTGGTCCCTCTCTGTCACAACCAAGGCATTGTGTCATGTTTTCATGCATATTTGTGGCCATTAAAAGTCCTAATCCCTGGACCAGTAAGTTTCCTCCCTGCTTGCTTGCTTTCCTGAATTCCTGTTTTTAGTATAGAATATTTTCTTGTCAGCTTTATGCATTTAAGAGCCATTTTAGAATTGTTTTATGCAGCATTTAAAAAATACCAAAGGATAGGACAAATAGTCCCTCACACTGCTGAGAATGGAATTCTGCACACCTAATTTCAGCATGACTGTTGCATAGCTTCGTGGAGACAAAATTTAGAGCTTACCACACTGATTTTGTATTAAATATTCTGGGAAGATGCAATTTCTCCAATTGGCAGCTTGGTACAGCGCTTTGAAGTCTGGCAGTATTCAACAGCAATTGGTACCATGGAGGACAGGCATTTCTATGTCATATAAATAAAATAAAAGCCAATAATCAAATGATTTACTGCATAAAGTATTGTTAGCATCTTAATAGAGGCATCTATTTCTGTATTTCTTAATGTATGCAGTCTATACCAGTATAGTACGTGTACCACTTGGTATAGGACCAAAGGTATTCTTGGTGCTTTTATAGAATCCTGTTTCAGTAAAGTATCTGTACCTCTCAAGCACATTTGGACTTTGTGGTTAATGTTTCTGTTATAATTATTGTTTTCCCACTTGTCTTTTTATATTAAGCTCCTCTGCTCTCTGCTGTCCTTCTGTATGCCTTTTATGTTAATGCCATTCATAGTGATTCCTTCAGACTATCCTGGGTTTCAAGAATGAGTAGTAACATAACAATGAAACAGTAAATAAAAGCAGGAGGGAAAAGTCTTGATTTCTGATATGTGGATTCCACATTATCATTGAACATTAAGGCCCTGGTGATTTCTAACAACAGCATGAAAGAGACACAATAGCATAGTCAGCTTGGAGCAGAGAGTGAAAAACAAACTTTTCTCAAAGGCTCTAGACAGCTTGTTACTCAAAGGAAACCCCTGTGTGTGTGTGTGTGCGTGCGTGTGTGTGTGTGTGTGTGTATGTAGGTAGGTATATGTATATAAAATCTCCTTTTACTGTTAATTATATATCAATAACAGAAATGGCAAGATTTTCTGATATGGATTTTATAAACACCCTGCTTTAATCTTTCTGTTACCTCTCCTGACACTTTAGCTCTTCAGTTGTCTTACCTTCAACAAAGCAAAAATAGTTCAATATTATTAAATTCAGCAACTGGTTTTCTTATTCAGGAAAAAAAATTAGAATTATTCAGTGTTGATTGCTGGCCATGTTGATCATGTAGTGTGGGCCTATATTCTTATTTAACTTATTCACTTTATAAAGTACAATAGTTAAACTATATGACTATTAAATGACTTATAATACTTCATCACCTCTTTTCATGTGCCTCATTTTTGTGATGGGAGTATTAGAATACTTATATAAATCACTTAGAACAGCGCCCAATACATAGTGTTAAAGGAGTATTTCTTGTTATTACCGATTTTCCCCTCTCACCATTACTGCTGTCTACATCTGCTTTTTTTGATTGTATGGTTCCATCTACCTGCAATGTCCTTATTCCATTTTTGCTTAGGAAATTCTACCCATTATCCAAAGCCTTCCCTAACTCTCTTCATCTATATTTATGTCTCCTTTTTTTTGGTCCACTCACTTTTTGTTTAGATTGTTACTAGAATTCTACCCACATTCTACTTTTGTAGTATGGCCAGCTGTGTATATGTTTAGGTGGATGGGAGAAGGTGGTTTTGGACTATATAATCTCCAAGATGGAAGGGATCAGGTTTTGTTTACATACTGTATAGCATAGAACAAGCGCTTAATATATGTTAGATGAATTGCCAAGATTATATTGCTAAGGCATAAAGGAATATTTGTAGGTGGTGATTCTGGCCCATTTTTCCCTATCTCCTTGAATTAAGATTTTACAGACTAAAGTGGCTATATAGACTTGAAAGGGTTCATTGCTACTTTTATATATATATTGGCAGCTTGGTACAGCACTTTGAAATCTGGCAATATTCAAGACTGATTAGTACTGTGGAGATTTATTAAAATTTATTTTGACACAGTGTGAGTGAGGGAGGGGCAGAGAGAGAGAATCATAAGCAGGCTCTGTATTATCTGCGTGGAGCCCAATGCAGGGCTCAATCACATGAAATGCAAGATCATGACCTGAGCTGAAATCAAGAGTTGGATGCTTAAACGAATGAGCCAACCAGGCATCTAAGAGTTAAAATATATTTAATATAATATAGTAAGGTGTTTCTCTTGTCTCCTTAATTTAATGCAGAGGTATAGAAACAACCGGTGAAAACCATTATCTGAAAATCTAATTCACTAGAAACAAGTCAGGGTAGTGACATTGTGAAGACCAGAATTCTGGAGTCCTGACTCCATATCAATGCGATCTATTCGTTCTATTCCTCTTCTTGCCAGATTTGGAGGCAAGCTGACTTAGGAGGGAGGTGAGTGATTTTGGAGAATTGTAGTTTAGATTCCAGAGCAGAATACACTGAATGTGTTCTTCTTTTTTCAGCCCAGAAAAAGCAATCCCTACTATTATTAAACATGTTAAGCACCTAAATTCAACTACTTACTCACACCCAACTTTAGGTATCTTTTAATAAGAATGACTGATTTATTATGTCCTTCTGCCTTATGTTCTGGCTCTCCCACAGAGGTGCTAATAAGTGGTGCATTGAAATGAGATTTACAATGTGACAACCAAAGGAAAGAAACATAGGTCGTTTGTATTCCCATTCTGGGATAAGGAAAATTGCCCCTAACTAACGTGTTCAAATCTGGCATGCTGAATCCATAGTGACAATGAAATGTGTGTGTGTGTGTGTGTGTGTGTGTGTGTGTGTGTGTGTGTTTGAGTGTGTGTTTGATAATAGACTAAGGAATTGTCATTTTTATATAATGCTTGGGATCAATATGTTTCTGATCTGTGTGCTTAAAAAGTGATCCTGTCATATCTCCAAAACAATGTTATTTCTGAGTTAGCACAATGAATGACGGAGATTTAATTCTGTGCTTTTCAAGTGGTACATCTGAAAACGTTGTCCATAAAGACATTTTCATTACTGAGTGTGTACTTATACCACCTTGCTTTTTTGATATAGCTCATTCCTCAAGCACAAATAATAAGAAAAAGTACTATCAATTAGTAATAAAAATGCCCCCCCAAATCATTTAAATAGTGACTTTATGTAAAAGGCAGCATTTCCCCTTTGAAGTTGGAGGCCCAGATTTCCTGGCCAAAGAGAGGGGTCCGCATTCTTCTCCATCTTCCTAGCCACTTGCAGCTTTTACCAACAGCATGGAATGATTCTAGTTGAACTTATTAAAAATATCAATTCCCTCATTTCAGCTGAGATCTCAGTACTACTGGGAAATATTTTTTTCAGTCCTAGTTACCTACATTTTCTATATCAGTTTGTTAACAAATGTACAATTCACCTCAAGTTCCAACCTTATCCCACACGATCGTTCTCAATTAATGATCTTGAAACCCACTTCAGTGTGAAAGTAAAGATTCCCAGGCTGAACTCCTTCAACTTTCACATCAGCCTCAAAATGGACCCAGGACTTTAAGTACTTTCTTATTTTTTTTTCTCCAGGGAGAGGGTACTTTTCAAGGCCATCGAATCTTTTTCTGTCCTTGAACCTATCTCCTCCTGCCTTTATCTTGAAAACTGTTTCATCAGTTTCTTGTCTTCTTGCTTGTAGTTTGGACTTTCCTGCCTTTTATGAATGCTCAACTTTTCTCATCCTAGATTAAAACCTTTATTTACCCTGATTTCACCTCAAGCTATTATCTAATCTTTTAACTACACAGCTTTACCAAAAAGTAGTTTTCAGTCCGAGGCTCCATGTAAAACCTATTCCATCAACACTTGACTACAATCCAACCTCTATTTTCACCATTGTGGACAACACTCTTTAAAAGATTTCCTTCTTACAAAGTTTGAATATCTCTGTAAGTCTCAATTTCATTGACTTCTTTTTGAATACCTCTTCTATTGGTTTTCTTAACTCTTTTTCCTGAAAGTTTCTTGAACCAGAGATCTTAATACCTTCTCTTCATCATTAACCTCTAATTATGAAGTCAAATCACTTCTACCCCTGCAAGAATCCATTTTTCTTTTTATTTTTTTTCAATGTTTATTTTTTGAGACAGAGAGAGAAAGAGTGCATGCAAGGGAGAGAGGGGCATAGAGAGAGAGAGAGGGAGACGCAGAGTCCTAAGTCAGGTCAGAGCCTGATGTGGGGATCAAAACACGAATGGTGAGATTATGACCTGAGCCAAAGTTGGAAGCTTAACCAACTGGGCCACCCAGGTGCCCCAGGAATCCACTTTTCTATGACCAGTATTGTTCACCTAGTTGAGAATATCATTTATTTTTTAGACCACTGCAATAACTCCCTAAGTGGTCTCCCTCAGTGTTATGTGTTTTATGAATAAATATGTTCTGCACAATATTCACACTATTATTTCAATTTTTCAGTAGTTTTATAATCTTAGTAAAAATAATACATGATAATACCTGCTGTTATTAAAACTATAATCAGGAGCCCCTGAGTGGCTCATTGGTTGAGCATCTGACTTTTGACTTTGGCTTAGGTCATGATCTTGCTGTTAGTGGGATTGAGCCTTGCCTCAGGCTCTGCACTAATAGCGCAGAGCCTGTTTGGGATTCTCTTTCTCTCTCTCTCTGCCCCTCCTCTGCTGACATGCTCTCTCTCTCTCTCTCTCAAAATAAATAAATATGAAAAAAAAATGAAGTTAAACAACACTGAATGTAACAAATAAAACCTGAGGAGATATCACTACTAACAGCACCATCGATTGTTTATTTGTATCATTATTTTAACCTGTCTCATGTAAATTTTTTAAAGTTTTAATTCCAGTATACTTAACATAGTGTTATATTAGCTTCAGGTGTACAATATAGTGATTGAACAATTCTGTACATTACTCATTGCTCATCATGATAAGTGTATTCTTAGTCCCATTCTCCTATTTCACCCATCCCCCGCACATGGTAACCATCAGTTTGTTCTCTATAGTTAAGGGCCTTTTCTTCTTTTTTTTTGGTTTATCTCTTATTTGTTCATTTGTTTCTTATATTCCACATATGTATGAAATCATAATGTATTTGTCTTTTTTGACTTACTTCACTTAGCATTATACTCTCTGGCTCCAACCATGTTGTTGCAAATGGCAAGATTTCATTCTCTTTTATACCTGAGCAATATTGCATTGTATATATACCACATCTTCTTTATCCATTCATCAGTCAGTGGGTGCTTGGGTTGCTTCCACTTTTTTGGCTATTGTAAATAATGCTGCAATAAACATAGCGATGCATGTATCCCTCTGAATTAATATTTTCATTCTCTTTGGGTAAATAGTAGAATTATTGGATCATATTGGATCAATTTAAGTTTTTGAGGAAAGAAATACTCCATGCTGTCCTTTATGGTGATTGCAACAGTTTACATTCCCACCAACAGTGCGTGAGGATTCCTTTTTCTCCATATTCTCACCAATGCTTGTTGTTTCTTGTCTTTTTAATAATAGCCATTCTAACAGTTATGAGAGGATATCTCATTGTGCTTTTGATTTGTGTTTCCCTGATAATGAGTGATGTTAAGCATCTTTTCATGTCTCTCTTAGCCATCTGTCTTCTTTGGAGAAATGTCTGTTCATGTACTCTTCCCATTTTTCAATTAGATTATTTGGGGTTTCTTGGTGTTGAGCTGTAGAAATTCTCTATATATTTTGGACACTAATCCTTTATCAGATATATTATTTGCAAATACCTTCTCCCCTTCAGTAGGTTGTCTTTTAGTATTGTTGATTGTTTCCTTTGCTGTGTGGAAGCTTTTTATTTGATGTAGTCCCAATAGTTTATTTTTGCTTTTGTTTCCCTTGTCTCAGTATGCACAACTAGAGAGATATTGCTATGGCCAATGTCAGAAAAATTACTGCCTATGCTCTCTTCTAGGATTTTTATGGTTTCAGGTCTCACATTTAGGTCCTTAATTCATTGAGTTAGTTTTTGTGTGTGGTCAAAAGGAGTGGTCCAGTTTCATTCTTACACTGGAAGTGTAACTGTCCAGTTTTGCCAACACCATTTGTTGAAGAGACTGTCTTTTTTCCCATTGCATGTTCTTGTCTGCTTTGTTGAAGATTAATTGACATATGGGTTTATTTCTGGGTTCTTTATTCTATATCATTGATCTATGTGTCTATTTTTGTACCAGTTCCAACTGTTTTGACTGCTATAGCTTTCTAGTATAACTTGACATCTGTGGTTGTGATACCTCCAATTTTGTTTTTCTTTTTCAAGATTGCTTCTGCTATTTGGTGTCTTTTGTGGTTCCAGACAAATTTTACGATTGTTCTAGTTCTGTGAAAAATGCCATTTGTTGGGATTTTGATAGGGGTTGCATTAAATCTGTAGATTGCTTGGGTAATATGGGCATTTTAATGTTATTTGTTTTCCTAATACATGAGCATGGGATATTTTTCCATTTATCAGTGTTATCTTCAATTTTTTTTCTTTTATAGTTTTTTAGTATTTTATAGTTTTCAGAGCACAGGTCTTTCAGTTTCTTGGTTAAGTTTAATCCTAGGTATTTTATCATTTTTGGCATAATTGCAAATGGGATTGTTTTCTTAATTTCTTTTTCTACTGCTTCATTATTAGTGTATAGAAATGCAATGCATTTCTGTACATTGATTTTGTATACTATGACCTTACCGAATTCATTTATCAGTTCTATTAGATTTTTGGTGGAGTCTTTCAGGTTTTCTGTATAGAGTATCCTGTCATCTGCAAATAGTGAGAGTTTTACATCTTCCTTACTGACTTGCATGCGTTTTATTCCTTTTTGTTGTCTGAATTCTGTGATTTCCACTAGTGTTGAAAAAAAGTGGTGAAAGTGGACATTCTTGTGTTGTTTCTGACCTTAGGGGAATAGTTCTGTTTTTCACTGTTGAGTATGATGTTAGCTGTGGTTTTTTCATAGATAATCTTTATTATGTTGAGGTATGTACCCTGTAAACCTACTCTGTTATTATGAATGGATGTTGTGTTTTGTCAAATGTTTTTCTGCATCTATCGAAATGATCAGAACTTTTATCCTTTCTCATGATGATGTGATATGTCACATTGATTAATTTGTGAGTATTGAACTACCCTTGCATCCCTGTAATAAATCCCACTTGATTGTGGTGAATGATTTTTTTAATGTATTGTTGGGTTCATTTTGCTAATATTTTGTTGAGGACGTTTACATCTGTGTTCATTAGAGATGTTGGCATATAGTTCTTTTTTTTGTAGGGTCTTAATCTTGGGTATAAACGTAATGTTTAATGTTTGGGTATAAACGTAATGCTGGCCTACTAGAATGGATTTGAAGGTTTTCCTTCCTCTTCTATTTTTTGGAATTGTTTTGTCCTATATTGTTTTGAAGTGGTCAGCCCAAACAGTAAATATGGGTTATCTTTTGTAATTTAAGAGGAATTACCAATTTTGTGTCATGTATAGTGCTTTAGAAATGTCATTTAAGATATTACAGCAAATACTGATAGTTTATCTTTAGCATTGTCAAGATGAAGCTTGAGATAATTTTGTAGGTTACTTATCACTTTCTGATTTATTTATATCCACCTTTTCCTGCTTTGGAAATTTGTTTTAGGCTTACTATGTATTCAGTTTACTGGGATGGTGTCTTTATATCTTGTTTAAAATTAAGAATTTAGTTAAATGTTAATGATGTAGCCTTATACATGTAGCCTTGTACCTACATGATACAGTATTAGAAGTTTAAAAATTCATTGTGTTAACAAACATTAATTGGCTTCCTTTTGAATGAACTTAAGGAGACTATAAGTTGAATATTTATAAAGAATATAATGGATGTAAATCATTATATTTTTTGTAATTGAATGGAATTAAAATATATTATTCAAATTAAAATGTGGATGGTTTATAGTTCTGCACAGATATAGGTTAGAGTCAACCAAATTTGTACAGCATTTCCAGATTATATTTTTATGTTTATTTATTTTTGAGAGAGATAGAGACAGTGTGAGCAGGGGAGGGGCAGAAAGAAAGAGGGAGAGAGAGAATCCCAAGCAGGCTCTGCACTGTTACCACAGAGCCTGATGCGGGGCTCAAACCCCATGAAACCATGACATCATGACCTGAGCCTAAACCAAGAGTTGGACGCTTAACCAACTGAGCCACTTAGGCGCACCTAGATGATTTCCATTGACTCCATGATTCTAAGGTTGAGTATTTGTCATGACTCTAGGCATAGAACTGTGCTAAGTAAAAAGTAATAGCAAATATCATTTATTAAAAGCCTACAACTTATACACTTGTATTCAGTGCTTTGCACAAGACATTTTGAAGTAGTTCAAGCAATGTTTAAGGAATGAATCTCATTTTTATTAGCTTACTATTGAACTTCAAAATAACAGAGGATGGGGCCTGAGGTATGTATATTTTTTCTAGAGTTACTATTGTTTTTTTGCAAGAAAAATCTTGCCAAGAATTAGTTTCAATGTTAGTTTTTGTTATGTGGAAAGGTTTTTTTTATTCTCAACATAGATCACCACAGATAATTTTTATTTCTGTATATTGCTGATATGTATATAAATTATTTTAGCTTGAAGAATACTCTGCAGACAAGGATAGGCTGTACAGTGGTGTTCATACTTTACTGTGTCTCACAGTCACATGTCTTGAGGACATGCTGAAATACAAATGTCTGGATATTAATTAACCTGAGAATTTCTTATTTAGCAGGTGGGAGGTGAAATTCCCAGTTTCTCCAATAATACGGATACTGGTGGTCTGGGTTCTACACTTTGAGAACCTCTGCTTTATGAGTATCTAAAATGAATATTGAGAGGGTCACCTGGGTAGCTCAGGTGGTTAAGCATCCAACTACAGCTCAGGTCATGATCTCATGGCTTGTGGGTTCAAGCCCCATGTTGGGCTCTGTGCTGACAGCTCAGAGCCTGGCGCCTGCTTCAGATTCTCTATCTCTTCCCCTTTCCCTACTCATGCTCACTTGCACACACATGCGTGTGCTCTCTCTCTCTCAAAATTACATAAACATTAACAATTGTTTAAATTGAGAGCGGATTATGGCATCCTTAGCACTGTTAATTTCATTTCAGTGAGTTTTTTTGTAACATAGCTAAGTTGCAGTTATGCAAAATTTTAAACTATTAGGGACTTAAATGTTACAAGTACTTTGTATATATTAGGTCATCTATTCCTCAAACACCAATATAGGGACTATTATGAGGACAACTGAGGATCGTAGGTTACAGATAGGCTAAGTAACTTGTCCAAAGTCACATTAATAAGAAGAACTGGAGCCAGGAATCAAACTGAGGCAATAGGACTTCAGAAACTTGTTCTTAATCACTTGTACTACTCCTTATATCTAATATAATAATTCACACAGTAAATGGCCTAAAGGAAGACTGAAGCCCTGTGTTATGTTTCCTTATACCTGATCTACGTAAGCACAGTGATTGACTGAGTGTGGGTCCTGCCTTCACCTCTTCCTCATGAATAGAGAGCATCAGTATCACAGTCAATTAAAATCACATGATAGGGCTATCTAGGAAAAAATATTTAAGTCTCTTTCTGCTCTTTAGGGGAAAAGATACTACTTTTAATCACGAGTTAGTCATTTCCAGATGTCACATCGAAGGTTTCCATATTTATGACTCTTTGAAACCAGCAGCTGGGAAGTGTGACACTAATTAAAAAGCTAACCTTGAAGAAACTGTATGCTATGTAGTATAATTCTTGAGCTATTTCTCCTTTTTTTGAGACACTGCCATAGAAAATGATTTCTGAGTTTTAAATAGGATTTCTTGGATTTTTTTAACAGATATTTTGAAAATCATGTTCATATCATATATAGAATATATGCTAGAATGCTTCCTTTCTATTCAACTTTACGATTCTTCTAAGAATGTTAAGAAATATGAATAGAAAAATTGTTTTTGTTTTTGATTGAAGTACAAATTGGAATCAAATTAGGATATTTGATGAAATACATGGATGGACGATCATGGAGGGAAACCAATTTATTAAATTACTAAGCTTTGTAGAATCCTCTGAGAACCTTGAGCAGAGAAATAAATATTAATATGTGAAAAATGTAAATGTGTGGATATTAAAAATAGAATAGGCTATATCAGGTAATTTCAATATATTCTTAGTTATACATTTTTTATAGCTTAATAGACAAGAAAATTGAATATATGGGATATCAAAGAAGGGAATACATGTGATTTTGGTCAGTTCTGGGAATATATGAGAATGAAGACATAATGTTGAAAGGATGTGGCAATTTTTATCCTTTAATGTTTAGTTTCTTTCCATTTAAATAGAGTGATTTTTTTCCATGTTTCTCTTTCTAAATGGGAATTGAGAATCTTAAGCTTCCTTCCTACACTAGGCAACTCTGAAGTGTGATGTGCAAATATTCCAGGACCACTGTGGGATCTGACACAGTTACCGTCTGTGAGACTTTGCTTGCCATTGCAAAATGGCTTTGTCTCTTTCTTTTCCCTGTCTGGCCCCCCTCCCTTCTTTACCAGTACTTCCTTGGGCTGCATCTTAATGCCCTAACATTCCTAACAATCCGTACTCAGAGTCTGCCCTTACTCAGAGGTATGTAAATGATGATCTGCTCTTTAGAATAAGCTGATCAGAATTGAGCAGGTAATTTTGGAACCCTCCCTTACTCCCCATTAATGGAATTTTGACCTGGTTTTAGGTAGACAATACAACATGTCACCCAAGAATCCACAACTTAAAATGTGTAATGGTCTAGCTCCTAGTTTTCTGTTCTAAAAGTCTCAGAAAAATGCTAACTCAAAAATTTTTAAATACTTTTTTGTTTTTCCATGTTTATATTTCATCACATGTCAAGTTTTGAGAAATTACAAATTTTACCCAAATTGGTCATAAGCCATAAAATTATAAACAGAAAGAGGCTAAATATTTTGAGACCTATAAAGTAATATACACATGAAATTCTTAAGGATTTAGTCTGTGAACAGATAACAAGCAAAAAGGAATATGTCCTATGATATGATAAAATTAAGTAAGCTAAAAAATGTCAATTCTTCATTTCTCAGAAATTGGCTTTTGTCAGAAAATATGTCCTTTAGAATTAGAAATGAAAACTCATCTATAGTAGAACCAAAATAGCAGATAGTAGCTTGGCTCTTAAAAGAAAGCAGGTGGACTTCTTCCTTAAAAAAAAAAAATGAGAAGGACAGAAAAAATAACAAATGATAAGCAATCAAAAGGAAAGCAACCAGGAATGTAATGTAATACATAATTTAGAAAAGTGAATGCTAAAATGACAAACCAAAACTCAAATTTCATGAAGAATAATAGTACTTAAAGTTTGGATAACAAGCAATTTTTCTGTTTTCTTGAACAATTAAAGATAACCTAAATAAAGTAAAATCAGTTTCAAATTCTTCATTTTCACGCCTGATGCTTTTCTTGACAGGCTGAAGCAAAGTACACCTAAAAATGTCTATTGGTAACCTTTTGAAAGAACTACAGTCTCTTACAAACTTTAAAGGCAACTTCTTCAGAAGACCTTTTCTTAACTGTTTTGCTGACATATTACTAACATATAGTTATGTAAGTTTAAGATGTACAATGTGATGATTTGATCCATGTATATGTTGTGAAATGATTACTACAGTAAGGCTGAACACCTCCATCCCCTCACAAAATTACTATTTGTGTGTGGTGATAATGTTTGCTCTCTTAACAGCTTTCAAGTATATAATACAGTACTCTTAATCATAGTCATTAGACTATGTACATAAGATCTCTGGAGCTTAATCTTAGAGGTGGAAATTTGTGCTCTTTGACAAATCTCTCTCCATTTTCCCCAGTTAATGGCAACCACCATTTTCTGTTTCTATGAGTTCAGCTTTTTAATATTTCACATAGGAGTGAGAACATAAAGTATTTCTTTCTGTCTCACTTATCTAAGCATAATGTCTTCAAGTTCGATCCATGTCACAAAATTTCCTTTTTTTATGACTGCATAATGTGTGTGTGTGTGTGTGTGTGTGTGTGTGTGTGTGTGTGTGTGTATCTCCTATCTCTATGCATTCATTCCTGGATGGACACTTGTTTCCATATTTTGTCCATTGTAAATAAAACTTCAATGAATGTGGGTGTGTAAGTATCTCTTTGAGAGAGATTTCATTACTTTCAGAAGACATTTTAATATTAACTTTTACATAGCAATTATGTAAGCTGTAGAATTTCCTCTAAGTTCATATTTTCTTCTACCTAAAATGACATTGAAATTATGTTCTAAGGAAATTCTAGCTTTACATTTTTATGATCTGTTTGCATCATTTGGGTCAAATCATGGAAGATAACGTGGTATAGTACTTAGAAATGAGACCTCTGGAGCCAGACTTCTGATGCCTACTACTAAACTACTCTGTGCCTGTTTTTTAATCTGTAGTATTGAGAGAAGTAATTACCATATAAGAAGTTGTGAGGATTAAATGAGCTGATTAATATAAAGTACTTCAGACATTACTCAACATATGGTGAGTAGTCTATAATTATTGACTCTTGTAATATTAGTAATTATCCACTGGCAGAAATGGACTTTTTCAATACTATTTCTCAGTTTGAAACCTCATATGTTTTATCTAAAAATAATAGCTATTGTTTCTTCCAGTTTAGAACCTTAGTTATATTATCTATATACATAATATAATTCTCTTGTTTTCAACTAGAAATACTAACACCTTTGTCTCAAGCATTGTACTTAGTAATTTATATTCTTTATTACTAATGTTATGATAGCTCTGCCAGGTAAATATAAATATGTACATTTTACTGATAAGGAAACTGATGCATAGAGCTTGCCTAAATGCTAAAATTCACACATCAAATACGTATTGGAACCAAAATTTAAGCAAAGTTTGTGTGAGCTCATGTTCTTTCCTCGTACTGTTTTGAAGAATAGATGGGAATCGGCCTTCCTGATGGATGATCTGTCATGTTTGAGTCTGAGGAACATAGGGGACAGGACATTTAGCTTCTCAGACCTTTCATTTTCAAGATATCATTTTGACCTGGAACTTTTAGGTGCAAAACAACCAATTTCTTTCCAGAACTACATGTATGTGATGTTGCGTTTTGTAATTCTTCTTAAGCAGGATGAAAGTATAGCCAATGGCTGTTAATGTGACTAATCACCCACTGCTTATTTAATCACCAGACCCTCACCAGTTTTATTCCACTTTGAGTATTTGCGTTGACCTTGCCAACATTTAATTGATGCCAATCCACATGAATGCTTAAACTTGAATCACCTAATTGCTAAAGATTTATTTCTCTCATTTAAAGGAAATCCGGAGCACCTTTATGTAAAGCATAAAAGCTCTTCCCAATTTCCCGCTTAGAAAGTAGTGTGAAAGAGTTGGTTCATTTAGGGGAAAATTCATTTAGAAACTTCAAGAAGATGAGAGGGCACTATGATTTAGAAGGAGAAGTAAAACAGAAATTCACAGGTTATTTTTATGCCTGCTATTTTATGTGTATCTACTTAGAGTTTTTATTAAGCATGTTAGTAGAATTTTATCCAATGCTTTCTGGTAACTTGATGAATATACAGGTCTATTTTTCTTCTTTACCTGGTTGTATTTTTTTCTTTCTCAGCTTTATTAATTTGATTTTCGTTTTACTATTCAGTTATAACTTTTAATAAAATACAGCACTTCTACCATATTTTATATAATTTACTGTGAGCAGAAAGTTATGAGAGGATATCAAAATCCAGTTCAGGTCATACAGCATGTCCTATCTGATTCACTAGACAGTGGAAACAATGTATTGAATAACAACTCTTCCAGATTAATGGATCATCTCATTTTTTGTCTTAAAGAGACATTGAAATTTATCACTTTTAGTCCCTTAATTTGGATTCATGCTAGCTTAATAAACTTGGGAATGATGTGATAGAGTGGAATTACTTTAGCCATTGTTTCTCCATACTCCAGGAGAGGTTTAGGGTATCGAAATGTAATAGGTCTTATAGTTTAAACAAGAGACGTGACAAATTGCTGGCCTATTATGGATTAAAAGCATTAATACATATAAATAATTTAGAACATTTCCTGTTCCAGAGTGAAAATATATAAATATAGCTGTGAGAAATTAATATAATGTAGTTCACAAACAACATAAATGATCAACAAGGACAGGTTATTCCTAATATTTGGCTCCATACTTAGTCATATTCTCATGTGAATCCCGAGCACTTTTATTACTATAGAGTCTAGTTTCTGTCATTGTTACCTAATTAATTTTTGATCCTAAGTTATTTGATTTTGGAAAATATTTGCTGAAGCCTATTGACTCAAAGAAGATAGACAAATGCAACTATCTGAAAATATAAAGATAAACCTCAGAAAAACAACATTTGTGGGATACTCCATAATTAGGTCTTTTAATGTTAAGATGAAAAATTTCAGTAATTCCAATATTATTTATATCAAAAAGCAATTGCGTCTTCATTTACGGTAAAGATGTAAAGAGCTGTGTCCACTTTCATGAAGATAGTTCAAATATTCCTCAAAGAAACTTTTATAGCAGAGAGTTTGAAGCAGTGGAAATTGCAGACTTAATTGGACTCAGAATATAACAAGATATTTAATGTGATGATGGTGAAGATTGAGGGTCCATCAGTTGAAAAAGAAATGCTATGTATACTGTCAGACTTGCTGAATGATTTCTAAATCCTCCTCTTCCCTTCTGTCACTATCATTGGCCTACTCAATAGGAAAACAATGTGTGAGGAATTTTTTAAAGGAATTTTCCAACCTTAATCCCAATGAGGGGCACCCAGATTTGAGGTCACCATGAACATAGTTTTACTTGAGGGTCTGGAGTTTGAGGTTCACATAGGCCAGTGTCCAATCCCTACCTACAGAGAAAAGATGATGGCTTTGTGTTTGATATTAAAAGGAGGAGGAAGGGTGGTCATGGCAACAGATCTGCATGATTGCCAGTGGTGGGGAAAGATGTATATTTCGTTGGCCCAAGCCTAATTGTGGATTGGAACTGAGAGGTACTTGCAGGTGGATTGGCAGGACCAGGTAACAGTGTAATGCAGAAGTGTCCAGCTGAACTGCATACTGTGGATGTTATGCATTATTCTGATCCCCTCTTTTGGACCAAGAAATTTATTTCTCCCCACTGCTCAGAGTATTGCTTGCTAACAACCAGAAATTGCCATGGCCAAAGGGAGGAACACACTTAAGGATAAGGCCTCCTTGTGGACAGCAGCTTGCATCTAATAACTGGCCAACATAGGGGCATAAAGACCTAGGCTTCTTACCTCAAATCAGAATATCTGAAGGGCATCCCAGGATCAAGAATTCCCTGTGAGACTGGCTAAAGTCTCAACTGAAGCTGCATTGGAGTTCACCTTTGCCTTCATTCTATTTTGCTGCTGTCACATCCTTACAGGTGCTGTTCCTGAAATCACATCCCTTCTTCTCCTCTTCCTGTCTCTGCAATCACCTGCAAATTTCTGTCTCAGAATCTCAGGGAATCCAACCTATAGCAGATGCTGCTGAGGATGATTCTAGGAGCAAACTCTAAGAACTCTAAAATAAAATCAAATTTTGGAACTGAATTACATGTTGGCTGGCCCTGGGATGGAGTACTAATAGCCTTGGTCATATCATTGTTCAAACTTTCACGGGTCTTTGAGAAGTACTAAGGAAGCATTAATTATAATGACTGATTCTCTTCTTAAGCCCTCATAGCCAGTTGAATTCACCTTCTCTGTCACTGAAGAAGAAAGGTTTGTTCTCAAGAGTAAGTTTCACGGTTTATATACCAGCACAATGGAGAATAGTTTTACTTAAATCAGGAGGATTAAATAAAAGTTTCTGTAAAGTAGAATGGATTCACAGTCTCCCTCACCATTATCACACAAAATGCTTCTGCTAGGCTGTCCACTTGGCTTATAGAATGCTGGAAAACTTTATGTCACCCAAACAGGAAGTAAAATATTTCTTTCTGAAGAAACCACCTGTCCCAAGGGAAGAACCTATAAATACTGACATTTAGGAGACTATAAGAAAACAGTCATCTTGAGGGGCACCTGGGTGGCTCAGTCGGTTGAGTGTCCGACTTCGGCTCAGGTCATGATCTCCCTGTCCGTGAGTTCAAGCCCCGCATTGGGCTCTGTGCTGACAGCTCAGAGCCTGGAGTGTGTTCAGATTCTGTGTCTCCCTCTCTCTCTCTGCCCCTCCCCCACTCATGCTCTGTCTCTCTCTGTCAAAAATAAATATTAAAAAAAAAAAGAATAATAGCCATCTTGTGCTTCAGGTACACTATAGAAAATTCTACCAGTCCACAAGTCCATGCATGACACAAATTCTGAATCAGGCTTTGTAGAGCTTCATTCATATATGAACAAAAAGGGGTGCCTTGTTGATTCAGTAAATTGGGCATATGACTCTTGATTTCAGCTCAGATCATGATCTGAGGGTCATAGGATCGAGCCCTGCATTGGGTTTAAGAGAAGATCTTTTAAGATCTTCTCTTTTTTTTTTTTTTTTTAATTTTTTTTTAACGTTTTATTTATTTTTGAGACAGAGACAGAGCATGAACGGGGGAGGGGCAGAGAGAGAGGGAGACACAGAATCGGAAGCAGGCTCCAGGCTCTGAGCCATCAGCCCAGAGCCCGACGCAGGGCTTGAACTCACGGACCGCGAGATCGTGACCTGAGCTGAAGTCGGTAACCGACTGAGCCACCCAGGCGCCCAATAAGATCTTCTCTTTTAAGAGAAGCCCTGCTTTAAGATCTCCCTCTGCCCCTCCCCCACTTGAACTCTCTCCTTAAAATAATTTTCTCTTTAAAAAAAACAAAACAAAACAAATATGAACAAACAAGTTAGTGTTACAGAACCTACAGAACTGGTCTGAATCACCTGGTGTAATAATCCAACAACACTCAGAGATCCTGGAAGGCAAGAGGTTTATTTCATGTGGGGGGCGGGGAATCAGAAGAGATCACTCTCCAGAGATCTGAGTCCCAAGCATAAGCAGAGGGATCAATTTATAGTCTGTTACTTCCACATTCCACATTAGTAGGAATTTGGCGCCTGCAGCAAGTGGGGTAGGAAGAAGAACCTGGAAGGGGAGTGGGGTCTTTGGTGGGGAACTGGAATTTCCCTATCAGTCCTGTCAGCCATCTTATAACAAATTTTTCCCTATCCCTATCAAAGAGCTTTAATTTGGAGAATTCACCAAAATAACATAAAGTATCTTGGAGAAGTCCATGATGGTGCAGGAAGTAAAACAAACCATTTAATTAATATCCTCATAGAGTTAAGAGAAAGTAGTGCATCCATGACACAATCAGATGCTGAGGGAACAGGCAAACTCCCAATCAACTGTGAGGGTAAAATAAACTTTGTCTTCAAAAATATGCAACCTTTTATTGGGAAAGCTACTGCTCTTCCAAAACAAGGGAATATTGCAAGACAGAAGTAAAGATGGATATTAGAAACCAAATCTCAGAAGAAACAGAGAATGCCCAAAAAGTAAAGAGCTCTCCCAGGACTGTATCTGTGCTATAGATCTAGAGAAAAAATTGGTTGTGATTAGAGCAGGATACAAGGTATTTTGCATACAAAGATATGAGAATTCCCAGAGGTATTTCTCAAAAGTAGTAAGCTGATCAATGTCTTGGACCTTGTTTAGAGGCATGTTAGAGTTAAGCCACAGAATCTAAGGAGGAACAATAATAGATGCATCGAAACCTAACAAGATTTAGAACAAGGCCATTTATTAACCCAGGTAACAAACAAGAATTCCACAAGTAAAATACAATTATAGTATACTCTGTGAGCCTCCAAGAAGCAATATTTGCATACTTAAAATTCTGGTTTCAATATTTGATATGCCTACAGTATATTGGGAGTGGGGACGAGGGTAGTATAGGCATATTAATGGTAATAGAATAAAATTTTGCTTTGCAGGAGGTCAGCAAATAATGTCTAAAATTTAAAAAAGAAAATAGCTTGCACCTTGTTAAAAACATGGAGGTAACAACTGGAAGAAATACCTACAATAGTTGCTTCGCGCTAAAGGTCTTGGAAAATGAGGATGGATGGGACGGAACTTATAGTTATCTTTATAAACTGATTAGTGCTTTTCAAGTTTCTAAATTATTTGTAAGTATTCTTTGATAAAAGAGAAAGCCTATTTATTTGAAAAATGAAATTGTGCTTTAGAGCTATTGCAAATGGTACCCCAGGCTGATTTGCCCTAGCTTTAATCAGATTATAGTAATGGAACTAAGCATTAAACATACTTAAAACATGGGATTCATTATAACAAAGACTTGTTTAACTTTGATAGCTATATGCTGGACATTGAAAATGCAAATGGAATTTAAAACCCAGCATGCTCCATAAAGTTATATCAAAACAAATTAAACATGCAATTAATTTGTAAGCATATATAATGTTCGATTATAATATATGCATAATCTATATTAATATTTTAAATAATGTCAACTAAAATGCAGTGTAGAGATGTTATGTATAAGGGGAACATTAAATACTAACAAATCTAACAAAGTAATTGCACTTGTCTTAATGTGATGCATTTTGAACATAATCATTTTTACTTTTCATGAAATTAAGTTAGAATAACCTTTTTTTTTCCCCTGACAAAATAGGGGACTAAAATATATCTTGGAAATGGTATACTTCATTAAACCTTTAACATTGATACATTTGTAGTGGAATTTAGGTAGTGTCTTGGTATAGTAACAGGTGCAGTCTATGAAGACTTTTAAGTACATGATTTTAGGTAACCTTTCATTCTAGTTAAAACACCATCTGTGAAATCTGAAGTCTTTGGCATCATATATTCATTGCAAATAATTCTTCTTTTCCCTAGGAGACCACATGCCCTGGTTTGCCCAAGACTTTCCCACTGCCCTCTTGTTTTCCTATCCTAATTAATAATATCATCTCCTTTAACTGACAACATAGTGCTGGTTCAGATGTCAAATTATATTGTCATTCTACTTCTCTGTGACTTAGGGAATTATCCAAAAGAATAGTCAAAAAAGAATTTTAGTCCTAAACTACCAAGTTAGATTTTTTTTTTTTTTAGTATTGCTTATTTTGTTAAATCTAGTCCTGAGTGCACTTTTGTGCCCTTTCCTTTCTCCATGTGGTCAGTAAGACACTTAAATCAGGAAGAGTGTGACTCATACTCTGAAGGTGAATGAATCTGCCTCTCCATAAGAGACTTAATGTTTAGGACAACCTTGACCCATAACATGAATCTCTTAGTGCTGTTGTCATTCTATGATGCATTTGCACTTGTGTCTAGAAGGCTAGTGTCCTCCACTGTAGACCGCTAATGCCTATCCAAGTGCTTGAATATAGTTATTTCAAAGTGAAGCCAGACTATTAAAACATTTTAAAATCAACTGGATGAATTCTCTAATTTAACATAGAGTCAATGGTTTGAATACCTTCTTACTAACCTGGTAACCTTGTTTATTTCTTGTTCTCTACACATCTCTTCTAACTGATCTATAACTATATGTTCTTCAGGTCCTAGTTTAGGTAAGACTTCCTCTGGGAAGTGTTTTCTAGCTTCTCAAAACTCCTCTAGTACTGTCACATGATACAGTGAATTCTTGTTTAGTTATCTATAACCCCTAATAACCTATAAGTGTTACCATGGTCCATGCCTGTAGAGTGTAGAGCACAGATTTATTGAATGAATTGAATTATGTGACCACATCAGAATGTACAGTGTAATTTTGAACACTACAGAGAGAAAAGTCTTGCCTATTTGGTAAATTCACTTTGGATTGTTAGTACAACTTTTGATGTGGAAGGGAGAATAAGAGATCTTGGCAGGAACAGTGGTCCATCTGTTAGTTGAGGCACTGATAGAGTGGTTCAAAGTGGTTTGGCAGAGTTGAGTGTCTAAATCAGCAGACATGTCCATTCTACAGGCGTCACTGTTGTTTATCCCTGTTCAAATCATGGAATATAGGAAGACTTTGGTATCCATATCTTTGTAGCTTTCCTTTGTTTATAAATCTAATTTTCCTTTGTTTATAAATTTTAAGTAATATTCAAAATAAGAAAAATACCTATTTCTTATGTGCAAAGAATGATTAAGACCTGATCCCAAAGGAAGTCACCTGCTCAGAATGGCTTAAAATTTCATTTTCCGGGGCACCTGGGTGGCTCAGTCGGTTAGGCGTCCTACTTCGGCTCAGGTCACGATCTTGCGGTCCGTGAGTTCGAGCCCCGCGTCCGGCTCTGTGCTGACTGCTCGGAGCCTGGAGCCTGTTTCAGATTCTGTGTCTCCCTCTCTCTCTGCCCCTCCCCCGTTCGTGCTCTGTCTCTCTCTGTCTCAAAAATAAATAAACGTTAAAAAAATTTTAAAAAACATCATTTTCCTTTTGTCTCATGGTTTTCTTCACCATGCTTTCTGTGCCTTTGTGCATTGTGATCCTTTTACTTAGAATATCTTTATCCCTTTAGCTACCTGTCATATTCCTATTCATCCTCCAAGACCCAGCTTAATTGTTTTTTGGAGTCTCCCTAAAATCCCTTTCAAATTTGAGACTCTCTCTTCTGTTTATCTTTTATTCACATACTTTTTTTTTTTTAAAATCATGAGTTCTTTTTTAAAAACTCATTTTTTTAGTTTGTTGGCTTCTATAACTCTATTGTGAACTTATTTAAGGCAGGAGAATGTCTTTTTCTTCTCCATCTACAGAAATAGCTCAATAAAAATCCCCTTAATTTATGAATAGATTCAAATCCACGAGTGGGAATAATTAAAACATGTAGAACTATAGGAAACTGAAGAGACATCTCCTTGAATTCTATGTCTTTGACATATTAAAATCCTTGCTATGAGAAAATCTTCCTAAAGATATCGGTATCTAATTATTTCTATAATACAAAAGGTATTGGGGAGAATTGAGAATGAGAACAATATATCAGTCTTCATTTGACTAATGAATATGTAAAGCTTTAATAGGAATTTTTAATATGGTGAACTTTTGAGGGAACTGGTAGCATAATAGTGACTGTTGCATGCAATAAATATAAAAATAAAAAATGAACTTGTCATATTTCAGCAAGATATTTCTTTTACTGAAAGATGGAACTTCTATGTTGCATTTCAAGTACACATTTAAGTGTTACAGCAGAATAGAATTGTGACCCAAGAATTGGCCTCTGAAACTTACATGCCTC
Organism: Panthera uncia; assembly: GCF_023721935.1. Lineage (NCBI taxonomy): Eukaryota > Metazoa > Chordata > Mammalia > Carnivora > Felidae > Panthera > Panthera uncia. Next base: position 56,779,084 of record NC_064811.1, read on the forward strand.
CTTCAAGTGGTTGCTTTGAAATATCAAAAGATAGCTCTTGTATAGAAGAAGAAATGCTTAAGTAGTTCAAATATTATTCAGAAGTCATTTAGTGAGCAGAATTCAAGGCAAAAAAAAAATTACAAAGATGAACATGACCCTGTCTTTGCTTTCACTGAGCTCATGATCTAGTGAAGAAGAAAAGTAAATCAGAAAGTTATAATTCAGTGATCTAGGTGCTTGATAGAGAAAATGAGATGACTACCATGCTTTGGGGGATTACATTGGTGGCTTATTTCCACTCTTCCTTTGTCCCCATGCATGGTTGCAGAGGTTGTAACCTAATTTCTTATTTCATTACTACATCATACCTTCAATTCATGTTTTCAATTTACCACTTACTAGCTTTGTGATCTTGAGCAAGCTGCTGAATCCTGAGTATTAGTTGCCTCATTTATTAAATAAGAAAATTTCTTTATCAAATAAGAATTATCTCTGTCTTGCAATGTTGTTATAACTGTTTAATGAAATATTTAAACACTTAGCATGGTCTCAGCATATAGCAATTATCAACAATTATTTTTTTCTGACACTCTTCACTATTTTATCACTGATGGGATTCAAGGGGAAACATTAGGTTATTTATAGGTTTACAATGTGATTTGCATTGGAAAACATTCTATGATCACTTTTTCCATTTTGTTCAATCCATGCCATGATGCCATGATGCCATGATGCCATGATGCCATGATGCCATGATGCCATGAGTGACTCCAAGGAAGGAATTGTGGTTCCATTCCTTTTTGTAGTCACAGAGCCTATACGATGTTCAATTTAAGTGCTCTGTAATTTGTTGGGGATTGGATAAACCTGAATCGTATTTATTTTTAACTAGGAATGAAAATTGAGCAAAGCTGTGAATGATATCATAATCTAAGCACTATAAAACGCATATAGTTTTAATTTCTAATTCTTCCAATTATAGTTGACAGGCAATTACTACAGATAATTGCCATCATGTCTGTCAATGTCAGCACATGGTGGAGAGATATGCTCTGATTTGATTTAATCAACAGGATTACTGAGAGGCTCTGACTCTAGAAGTTTTCATGGGGTCCATTGATACAGAGAATATTCAATTTAATTTCCAGAAACTAGGTCAAGGAGAAGAAAAACACATTTCTGGTGGGTGAGTGCAACAAAAGAGACAATAATAATGGATTTATGATTAAAATGGATAATGCAGCATTTCTTTAGAAACTCTAAATCACTTTTGAACATTCTAGTTAAGGACCAGTCTGACCTGGTCAGTAGTAGTGGATTTTAGCTTTTCTTCTGTGTGCAACCAAAGTTCATAAAGTTGCTTGCATGTGCCTTAAAAATGTCTTTATAAGCTATTGCTGCAGATATTTAATAAATACAGTTTAAAATAGGGAAATGTTGTAGACATCCTGATTCACCAGAAATGGGTTAGGGAAAGCCAATCAAAATTTAACCCTCTTATCTTAAAAAAAGCTAATGCTATCCAGTAGAAAACCACTTTCTCTGAAAAAGTAACTTGAAATTTCTAGATCTTGGGCTTTTATCAAGATAAATATTAACAGACTGAAAAATATGCATATCTTCTTTGCTTCACAGAAGCCACCAAGAACATTTTACAGCTTAATAAAAATGCTTATTTTTGTTGGTAGTATATATATAAAAGTTATTGAGTGCTTAGTCTATTCTAACTACCATGAAAATTGTTAGATATTTTAACATTTTCATGTTAATGAAACAGATTAGCTATTTTGCCTTTTATAGAACTTCAAGGTTAAGTAAATTTTTTAGCTTGTAAGTTATACAGCTGGAGGACTTGAATCCAGATCTGTTTGATATCATCATAGAGACCATGGGTGGGAAAGTCCATGCACCCCCAACCAGCAGTTAAAAATTTTAGTCTCATAAGTAAACTCAAATTCTTTTTCATTCATACACACCCCCCCCACACACACACAGAATAACTAAAGGAACTTAATAGAGGTTAAGACTAGTCTTACCAACTGATTTAACAGACCTTAATTCCAGCTGATTTTGTCAAAAGTTTAGATGGATATTTGGAAATTTTTGTCAGGGGTATAGAATTTAATGAAGAAGTTTGATAAAATTATGTAAGTGCAGAAGTTTTATATTTTTAAATTTAAAAACTTTAGGGGGGTGCCTGGGTTGGTTGAGGGTCCAGCTCTTGGTTTTGGCTCAGGTCATGACGCCAGGGTCATGGGTTTGAGCCCCACATAAGGCTTTGCGCTGAGCATGGAGCTGCTTAAGATATTCATTCTCTCTCCCTCTGCCCCTCTCCCCCACTCGCTCTCTCTCTCAAATAAAATAAATGAGAGGTATATCATTTTCTATTAAATTAATGCAGAGTGTCTGTATTTCAGAATAGGACTCCTCTTAAGAGGCTCATATATTTAAAATCGTCGCAGTCTCCAAAGTCATCTCTCACAATGTGCATTTGGGTGAGTGAAAAGCCTACTACTTAGAGCTCAGTCAGTATAAGAGGACCAATCTATAAATACAAATTTTAATAAGTCTATAATGGTGTTAACGCTCATTAAACAGCAGTTGGTAGGTAACATTGAATTTCTATTCACATTCAATACAACTTGATTTCTTAGTTCTCAAATTTTACTGTGAATTAATTTGTGATGTGTGATGTTTCTCCTGAGTTTGTATCAATAACATTTCAATTATCAATTCCTTCTGTGTACATGAAACAGAGCACAATACTTTTTTTTTAATATTATGTGTAACGGTGGATGAAGTGTAACAGTGAATTTTTAATATCTGCCTTGACCAGTGATTGTTTTTCAATCTATCTTGAGGGTTTTCTCCACTCCACATGTACCTTGGTGGTTCAAATTGACTGAAGTCAGGATGTTGAAAGGAGAAAAATGGAGAAGTATGCAGAAAAATGGAACACTTGATTTCAAGGTCAATTTAGTCTCTTTTTGTGTTTTAACTTTATTTTTAAAAAACGAATACTAAAAAAAATTTTGGAAAAACACATAAGCAAAGACGAAAGTATATACATCACTGATAACTGACACAGAAATAATTGCTGATAACAGTGGTTTTTAAGTCCCATATCTCTTGTACTCCTATGTGCAGAACACTTAAAAAAGTCATAAATATAGACATTTAATGCTAATTGGTAAGAACATTATTCTCAATGGAAACAAAAGTGGATCTTTCTGAACCAATAAGTGCTACTTACCAGATAATTTTAATTCCATTCACTTCTAAGCATATGGGAGTATTTCACTTTGTGTACCTTTGGTCAGCTAAGGTCATGTGTGAGAAAGTCTGAACAATGAGTTTTAATCAGAAGTGATGCATGCCCATGCTCTTATGGAGTCAGATCATTTATTTGTAAATGGAAACATTCCTTTCCCATCTTACGTGATAAACAACAGCTTACCAAATGACTAGTCCATTGGTTTGAGTAACAGCGAGCAACAGAGCCCCCTCCTGACCAGCAAAGGATCTATATACCATGACCAAGAAAAAAACCTGTTATTTTAAGCCATTAGGATTTTGAGGTTTGTTATGATAACATAATTTAACATGTCATGACAAATACAACCCCAGTTCTCATTTTTCCACCAGATAACTTTATCCTCATGAAGGAAGGAAATCTGAGCCAAAGCTTACAGAGAATAATAGATATTTAGGTCAAAGCATGTGGATGTTATTAAAAATTATGTTTAAGGCAAATTTCTCAGTTGTAAGAATATGCTGTGTGAGTTAATAAATCAAAGTTTCAGTAAGAAATTTCTCCTTGTTTTATGAGGACTATAAATATAATCTTTGTAGCAATGAAAATCTAGGAAACCAAGGGCTAAATGATAAAATAACAATGTCTTCTTAAGCATGTCCCTAAGAGCAGGCAGAGTTGTTTTTATGAAGAAACACTTAAAAACCAAATTCATGAAAAAGACAGTGTTAATTACAAATATCGGGAAGAAAAAGGGAGATAACTGCAAAACCTATAGAATTTGGATTAATACAAGAAGTTGTTATAACAATTTTTTGCCAATGAATTTAAATAGAAAATGCCAAAATATGTATAAAGCCTCCATATAAATGATCAAAGCTCACATAAGAATAAAATAAAATCTGAGTTTTCTAGTAATTATTTTAAAAATCCAAAATTAAAAAACCTCCCTAAGAATATGATTCAGGAGTCCTATTGAGAATTATACCAAACAGTTAAGAAAGACAAAATAACCATACACAAAGCTTTCCTTCTGACATCAAGAATGAGACAAGAATGTTTGGTACACTTTTTCTACTCAATAATGCACTCATAACCAGCACAATAAATAAAAGTGAAATAAAGGAATGATATATGAAACGGAAGAAATTAGTATTCAAAGGAGATATGAATTGGTAATAAATTAATCTATACATATCTTATTGTACATGCATTCTTTAGTTTAACAAGATTAGTTACAAGGACAGCATGCAAAAAATTCATTGTATTTTGACATGCTGGAAAATATTTAGAAAATGAAAACACTACCACAGTATTTTTAAGAATATCAATTTCCTACTACTTGACAGAAAGTTGACCTATGTAAATTGAAGGCTGTTTATGAATTGGAACATTCACTAGTCTACATATGTTAATCTTCTGAATTTGAGCAATGAGTCTTCTGCAGTCCCAATCAAAATGCTGTTAATATAGCAGAATTGGGTAAAGGAACTAAACAAAAAAAATTTGGGTAGAATTAGAGTATGTGGGGTCAGTGAGTTCAAGGGACATGGAAAGTTACCAGGACCTTATGGAAACAGAAAAAATAATATTCTGCAGATGGTCTCCATTCTTACCACAAGGGTGGAACAAGAAACATTGCTGCAGTTTGATCTAACAGAGTAGAAAGTCCAAGTCCGTGACTTTGACTGTAGAATTAATGTTTGTAATAAATATAGAATGTGGAACATGTTAAAATGAAAGTCATTTGAGGTAAGTACAGATGTCCACTGATGTCTCCCTTGGATGAAGTTCTGGAGAAGTTCATGGTTAGAGTTAATGTAATAAAGAATGAAGTAATTAAAAGATTTTTAGTTAAAATAAAAGGATTAAATTGAGGCTAGGCTCTTGAGAGCTTATTGATCACCATATTGCAAACCTGTTTCATCATTTGTGAACTTTGGACCTAGATAATGTAGAAAAGAGATTAAATATTTACTTTGCCTTCTCTGTGCTGTCTGATACATTGTTTCGTGCAAGGAAATTTTAAATGGAGTAGATTTAAAATCCCAACATTTATCATAGTTTTCTAAACTAACACAACTTAGTTTTTTTCTTTTGTGGATCATGCTTTTGTGTTGAATCCAAGAAAACTTTGGCAAGCCAAGGTCATAAAAATTTTCTCCTTAGTTAAAACATTTTTCAAGTTCTAATTTTTACATTTAGGCCTATGTTTCATTTTAAGTTACGTTTTGTATTTGGTGCTAGGTATCAAAGTACTTTTTTTGCATATAGATATCTAATTTTTTAAACACCTTTTGTTGAAAAGAGCATTTTTCCACAGAATTTTCTTTGCACTTTGGTAAAAAAAAAAAAAAAAAAAAAAAAATTAGTTGGACTTACATTTGTGGGTTTATTTCTTCTGTTTCACTGATCTACTTACCTAATGTTATGTTAATACCACTTTGCCTCAATTACTGTAGATTCATAATATCTTGAGATTGGATAGTATTAGTTCTTCAGCTTCTTTTCTTACAGCTGTTTGGTCATAGTAGGTCTTTTGTATTTCCAAATTAATTTAAGAATCACTTAATCTTTTTTTTTTTAAATACCAAAAAAGTGCTTGCTGGTTTTGTTTGTTTGCTTTTAGGATTGAGTTGACTCTGTAGATAAATTTAGGGACAATTGACGTCTTCACAATATTAATTCATGAATGTGGTAGAACTCTCTATTTAAATATTTTAACGTTTATTTTTAACAATATTTTGTGGGTTCTGGTGTGCATATATTGCACATTTTACCAGACCTGTTCTTAAGTACTTCACATTTCTTAATGTTATTATACATGATGTTTTTCAAATTTCAATTTTCAATTATTTGTTGGTAGTGATAGAAATAGAATGGATTTTGGTACAGAATTACTTCACACCTTGTAAATGTGCTAATTAGCTTAATAGCTTATTTATAGGTTCCAGTGAATTTTCCATATATACAATCATGTTGTATCAGGAAATAAAGTTTACTTCTTTCTTTCCAACATGAGTATCTTTTTTCCTTTGCCTTGCCTGATTGCATTGACCAGATCTTCTAGTACAATGTTGATTAGAACTTGCCTCCTGATATTAGGAGGCAACATTAACTGTTAAACATTTCAATGATGACTGTATTTCATGTTGAGAAACTTGTGTTATTAGTTTGCTGAGAATTTTTTTAAAAAAATCTGGAATAGGTAGTGGATTTTGTCAAATGCCTTTTCTATTATGTGGTTTTTCTTTCAAAATTTGTTTATATGGCAAACTACATTGATTTTTCAATGTTAAACCATTCCTCGGATACACTGTATTTGGTCATTTGAATGAATTATTCTTTTTGTACATTGGTGAGTTTGATTTACTAAATGCTATTAAAATTTTTGTATCTATGGTTATGATTGAGATTACTCTCTAATTGTCTTTTCTTGCAATTATTTGGTCTAATTTTGGGACTAGCATTGTTAATGCTGGCCTCGCACAGTGAGTTGGGAAGTATCTCTTTATTTTTGGGGGGAAGTTTTTGTAAAATTGGTAGTATTTCCTTCTTCAGTATTTGGTAGAATTCACCAGTGAAGTCATCTAAAGTTTTCTTTGTAGGGATTTTTTTAAGTGCAAATTTAATTTTTTAGCTGTATAGGATTATTCAGGTTATCTGTATCTTGTTTAAGCTCTGGTACTTTGAGGGAATTTTCCAACTTTATCTAAGTTGTCAAATTGATTGTCCTAAAGTTTTCATAATAATGTTTAACATCTGTAGAATATATAGTGATGTCACCTCTCATTCCTGATATTATGATTTTTGTTGCCTTATTTTTCCTTATGTTTATGGTTCGAAGTTTATAAATTTTATCAATCTTTACAAGCCAGCATTTGATTTCATTGATTTTCTCTATTTTTTTCCTGTTAAATCTTATCAGTTACTCCTCTTTCTTCAGACTTTGTATTTAATTTGCTTTCCCTTTCCATGTTTTTTTTTTAAAATAGAAGCTTTTACCACTGATTTTTAGATCTTCTTTTCTAATAATATAAGTAGTTAATGCAATAGTTTTCCCTCTGAACATTGCTTTTGGGGCATCTGCCAACTTCTGTTAGCCTTTGAAAAAATTAGGTCTCTCCAAAATATATTTTACTTTCTTCTACGATTCCTTTTTTGACGTGTGAGTCACTTAGAGTATGTTATTTAATTTCTAAATATTGGGGACATTTTCCAAATACCTTTCTTATTGATTTCTAGTTTAATTCTGCCATATTTAAGACCATTACTTTTGGGGTGCCTGGGTGGCTCAGTTGGTTAAGCTTCTGATTTGGGCTCAGGTCATGGTCTCCTGGTTCATGGGTTTGAGCCCTGTGTGGGTCTCTGTGCTGACAGCTCAGGGCCTGGAGCCTGCCTCAGATATTCTCTCTCTCTCTCTCTCTCTCCCTCCCCCTCCCCCCCTCCCCCCCCCCCCCCCTCCCTCTCCCTCTCTCTCTCCCCCTCCCCTACCCCTCCCCTACCCCTCCCCTTATTGCACTCTGCCTTTCTCTCTCTCAAAAATAAACATTAAGAAGCTTAAAAAAAAGTGTTTTAAGAGCATTACTTTTATGATTTCAGTAGTTTGAAACTTATTGAGAATTCTTTTATGGCTTAGAATATGGTGTAGCTTGGTAAATGTTTTGTGTGTAGTTGAAAATAATATATATTTTGTTGGATCAAGTGTTCTATAATTATCTGATCAAGCTATTTGATAATTTTGTACATGAAAATAAGATAAGAATTTTATTATCCTTATGTTTGTATCTCTGTACTTAAAATGTTTTTTTTTTTTTTTTACCCCCTCCTTTGGCTGCTTTTGAGATTGTCAAATTTTCACTGTTTTTCAGTAATTTAGGATGTACCTCAATATGATTTTCCTTATGTTTATTCTTCCTTATGTTTATTATGGTTTGTTGGCCACTTTGACCAGTGGGCTTATTCTTTTCATAATATTAGAAACATGTTTTGGAAATCATTTTTTTTTTTTTCCCAAATACTTGTCCTGTTCCCTCACCTTCTCTCCTCCTGGGATTCCATTTGTATGTATATTGTCAACCATCACTGAAGCCCATTCATTTTCTGTTTTTTCTAGTTGTGCTGCATTTTGGATGTTTTCTGTCACTGTGCATTCAATTTGAGTGATATTTTTTTCTTTTCTAGTGTTATCAGTTCCATACAATACATTTTTTATTTCAGGTATTTTTTTTCTTGAAATTCTAATTGTGTCATTTAAAAAATATTTTCCCATTTTTTTATTTATCATGTTCATATTTCCTCCACCTTCTTAAATATATGGAGTATGTTTTTCAAAAGATTACCAATGTTCTTTCCTTAGTTTTCTTTGTTCTTGTTGTTTGTTTATAATGAATGATAAATACCAACTCAAAGATTAGGATAGAGTTAAGGGTCCAGTGTCCTACCAATCTCACCCTTCTCTTCTGACACACACACACACACATACATATATATATATACATATATATATATATATATATGTATATATATAAATCATTGCTATTAGCTTTATTTCTTAAATTGTGGTACAAAGCATAGCATGAGATATACCCTCTTAACAAACGTTAAGTATACAGTACACTTAACTGTGTTGTTATTCCTTTGAGCACAATTATGTACAGCAGAGCTTTTTCATCTAGCATAAATGGAATTTACATGCATTGAACAGCAAATCCCCATTACTCCCTCTCCCAACCCTTGGCAAGCAGCATTCTACTTTTTGCTTGTATGAGTTTGATTACTTTATCTCCTATAAGTGGAATCCATTTATATTTGCTTTTCTGAGACTGGTTTATTTTACTAAATTTAATGCTCCTGCATCTAATCCATGTTGTTGCATATGACATAATTTCCTTCTTTTATAAGGTTGAAGGATATTCCATTGTTCGTGTGTGTGTGTGTGTGTGTGTGTATATACACACCACATTCTCTTTATCTTTTCATCTGTCAATGAACATTTACATTGCTTGTACATCTTGACTATTGTTGACGATGCTATAGTGAGCATAAGACTGCAAATATCACCTTGGCATTCTGATATAAGTTATTTTGTGTAAATACCCAAGGTGGGATCCTGGCTTATCTGGTAGTTCTATTTTTAATTTTTGAGGAACCTCCATACTGCCTTCCATAGCAACTGCACCTTTTACATTCCTATCAACAGTGCACCATGGTTCCATTTTTTTCAATTTTTTTTTTGCCAACATTTATTATTTAATATTTTTGATACTGGTTTTCCTAACTGGTAACTGAGGTGATATCTCCTTGTAGATTTGATTTGCACTTCTCTGATGATTAGTGATATTCAGCATCTTTTTAGATACTTGTTAGTTATTTGTATGTTTTCTTTGTAGAAATGTCTATTTAAGTCCTTTGCTTATTTTTCAATCAGGATATTAGTTTTTTGGCCTCAGTTTTTTCCTATTGAGTTGTACAAGTTTCTTACATATTTTGGATACTAACACCTTAGTAGATAATGGTTTGCAAATATTATCTGCCATTCTGTAGATTGCTTTTTCACTCTTGATTTTTTCACTTTCTGTGCATCTTTTTGAGACAAAATAATTATTATAGACTTTACCTCATAGATGCCTATGGAAAGCATCATTGTCTATTGTCTATTTTTATTTTTATGGCAGAGCACAAGTGTGGCAATAATAGTATAAGAACTGTGTAAGGATCATCAATGTTCTTTGGTCACCAACAGAAAACAAACTAGTACTCAAAGTGTGGTCTGCGGTGCCAATTTGTAAATTATTGGTTCTCAGTCCATGGATAAGGAAGTATAGAAATTAAACATATGCATTTAGAACTTTTATGGAAATTTGGCTTTGCTGTGACATATAAACACGTGATCAGTTTTTTTTCTAGAAAAATTTTTTTTTATTTTACAAAGGTATTGATCTTGAGAGATTAAAAATTAAACTGGTCCTTCACCAGAAATGGTTGAAGAAGTATTATCTCTATCAATTTATGTGGAATTAATAATATTTTTGAAATCAATTAAAAGTATTTTAATTATTTTCTTATTGGAATTCTTTTGAAAAATTGTATTGCTCTAGAATTACTTAATATTCTTAAGCTATTCTCACATCCCATTTTGAGAAAGCACTTTATCAAAGCCATGCCTCTTTCATCTACATAGATATTTAGATTCTAGAATTTTTGGTGATATAGCCAATAGTTTATATTTAAGTATTTTTAACTTTACAACAGTGATGATAATATTGAAGACTCAAAGGACACTGATTAAAAAAGGAAACTAAAATGAAACTATTATCATGAAGTTTCCCCTTTTCTCTGAATTGTTTGGACACAATTCTTGAACAACATAACTGTATTGTCTCAACTTTAGACCAGTTTTCTATTTTTGCATTCTGATATAAAGATATATCCTTTGGTAAATATCAAAGAAGTGTTTCCATACACTCAACAAAGGAATTCATTTGATATAATTGTCATGGCTGCATAATATGAATAGTTGCCATTTTAGTTATTTTTATTACATTTTTGTCATATAGTTCCTTAATTTGACCTCTAATTCTTTCTTGAAATGTCTTTAAAAATTATTTTCTGGAGAAGAGGAGTTAAGATGGCAGAGTAGTAAGGGGACCCTGGGCTTTTCTCCTATCTTGAACACAGTTAAATCAACATCAAACCGTTTTGATGGTTTGAAATCAACCTGAGGATTAAGAGAACAATCTGTATAATTTGAGGGAGAGAACGTGGCAGCTCCTCTTAACAAGCAGACTGAAACACACCAAGGATCTAGTTTCCTTTATTTAATTTTTTAATTTTTAAAATTTTTATTTCATTCTATTACTATTATGTTGTTTTCTTCCTCCAAAATGACAAGATGGGAAAATTCACCTCAAAAGAGAGAACAGGAAAAAATAAAGGCCAGGGATTTAATTAATTCAGGTATAAGTAAAATGTCTGAACTAGAATTTAAAGCAACAATTAGAGGGATACTAGCTGAGTTTGAAAAAAGTATAGAAGACACCAGAGAATCCCTTTCTGCAGAGATAAAAGAACTAAAATCTAGTCAGGATGAAATTAAAAATGCTATAACCAAAATGCAAACCCAAATGAAGGCCATAAAAATGAGGATGGATGAGGCAGAGAAGCAAATTAGCAAATAGAAAATAAAATTATGGAAAATAATGACACTGAAAAGAAGAGGGAAACAAAGGTCAGGGATCACAAAGGCAGATTTAGGGAATTTATTAAAACATAATAACATGTTTATCATAGGAATCCCAGAAGATGAAAAGAGAGAAAAAGAGGCAAAAGGTTTATGTGAGCAAATTATCGCTAAAAACTTCCCTAATCTGGGGAAGGATACATCAAAATCCCAGAAACACAGAAAATTCCCACTAAATTCAACAAAAGCCAGTCATGGCCAAGACATATTATAGTCAAATGCACAAAATACAGACAAAAAAACCCTGGAAGTAGCAAGGTTGGGGGTGGGGGGAGCCTTTAACATGAAAGGGAAGGACAGATCAGGTTTGCAGCAGATCTGTCCACAGAAACTTGGCAGGCCAGAAATGAGTGGCAAAATACATTCAATGTGCTGAACAGAAAAAAAAAATGCAGCCAAGAATATTCTATCCAACAAGGCTGTTCTTCAAAATAGAGGGAGAGATAGTGTTTCCCAGACAAACTAAAACTAAAGGAGTTTGTGGCCAATAAACCAGCCCTATGAGAAATTTTAAGGGAGACTCTTTGAGTGGAGAGAAAAAAAAGACCAAAAGTAACAAAGACTAGAAAGGACCAGAGAACATTACCAGAAACACCAACTCTACAGGTAACACAATGACACTAAATTCATATTTTTGAATAATAACTCTAAATGTAAATGGACTAAATGCTCCAGTCAAAAGTCATAGGTTATCAGAATGAATAAAAAAAGATCCATCAATATGCTGCCTACAAGAAACTCATTTTAGACCTAAAGACACCTTCAGATTGAAAGTGAGGGGATAGAGAACCATCTGTTATGCTACTAAATGTCAAAACAAAGCCAGAGTAGCCATACTATGTCAGACAAGCTAGATTAAAAAAAAAAAAAGTAATGAGATGAAGAAGAGCATTATATCATAATTAAGGGTCCATCCATCAAGAGGATCTAACAATTATAAATATGCCTTCAAATTGTGAGCACACAAATTCGTAAATCAATAACATAAAGCTCATTGAAAATAATACAGTAGGGGACTTTAACACCCCACTCCCAGTAATAGACAGATTGCCTAAGCAGAAAACCACCAAGTAAATAATGGCTTTGAATGACACACTGGACTAGATGGACTTAACAGATGTATTTAGAACATTTCATCTAAAGCAACAGAATACACATTCTTTTTTAGTGCACACGGAACATTCTTCAGAATAGATCACATACTGGGTCACAAATCAGCCCTCAAGTACAAGAAGATGGAAATCCTACCACTCACACTTTTGGACCACAACATTATAAAACTTAAAATCAACCACAAAAAAAAAAAAAATTGGAAAGCCCTCAAATACATGGAGGTTAAAGAACATCCTACTAAAGAATGAATGGGTTAACCAGGAAATTAAAAAAAAAATACATGGAAGCAAATGAAAATGGAAACACAAACCCAATCGGATGCAACAAAGGCAGTCCTAAGAGGGAAGTATATTGCAAATCATGCTATCTCAAGAAGTAAGAAAGGTCCCAAATACACAATCTAATCTTACACCTAGAGGAGCTAGAAAAGGACAGCAAATGAAGCCTAATGCCAGCAGAACAAGGAAAATAGTAAAGCTTAGAGCAGAAATAAATGATAGAGAAACAGAACAGATCAATGAAATGCTGAGCTTGTTCTTGGAAAGAATTACCAAAATTGGTAACCCCCTAGACTTATTAAAAAATAATAGTACAGGACCCCAATAAACAAAATCACAAAGAGGAGAGATCACAACTAACACCACAGAAATACAATTAGAATACTATGAAAAATTATATGCCAACAAACTGGACAATGTGTAAGAAATGGATAAATTTATAGAAACTCATAAACTACTAAATTGAAACAAGAAATAGAAAATTTGAACAGACCCATAACCAGCAAAGAAATTGGGTCAGTGATAAAAAAAAAATCTCCAAACAAAAGTCTTGTTTGGACTTTTGGAAGACAGATGGCTTCCCAGGGGAATTCTACCAGACATTTAAAGAAGAGTTAATACCTATCCTTCTAAAACTGTTTAAAAAAGTAGAAATTGAAGGAAAGCTTCCAAATTCATTCTACAAATCCAGCATTACCTTGATTCCAAAACTAAACAATGACCCAACTAAAAAGAATTACAGGCCAATATCCCTGATGAACATGGATGCAAAAATTCTCCACAAGATACTAGCAAGTTGAATTTAACAGTACATTAAAAGAATTATTCACCATGATCAAGTGGGATTTATTTCTGGACTGCAGTACTGGTTCATTCACAAATCAATGTGATATGCCACATTAAAAAAAAAAGATAAGAACCAAATAATCTTGTTAATAGAAACAGAAAAAGCATTTGACAAAATACAGTATCCATTCCTGATAAAAATCCTCAACAAAGTAGGAATAGGTGGAATATAACTTAACATCATAAAGGCCATTTACGAGAGACCCACAGCTAATACCATTCTCGATGGGATAAAACAGTCTCTCCCCATGGTCAGGAACAAGGATTTCTACTCTCAACATTACTATTTTACATAGTACTAGAAATCTTAGCCTCAGCAATCAGACAAGAAAAAGAAATAAAATGCATCTAAATTGGGAAGGAAGAAGTCAAACTTTCACTATTTGCAGGCCACATGATACTCTATGTAAAAAACCCAAAGACCCCACCAAAAAACTGCTAGAACTAATACATGAATTCAGCAAAGTCACAGGATATAAAATTGTGTAGAAATCTGTTGCATTTCTATACACCAATAGTGAAGCAGCGGAAACAGAAATCAAGGAATGGATCCCATTCACAATTGCACCAAAACAATAAGAGACCTAGGAACAAGCCTAACTAAAGAAGTAGAAGGTATATACTCTGAAAACAATAGAACACTAATGAAAAAAAAAATGAAGGGGACACAAACAAAAACATTCCATGCTCATGGATTGGAAAAACATTGTTAAGATGTTTATACTACCCAAAGTAATATACACATTTAATGCAATCCCTATCAAAATACCGTGAGCATTTTTCACAGAGCTAGAAGAAACAATCCTAAAATTTGTATGGAATCACAAAAGACCACAAATAGCCAAAGCAATTCTGGAAAAGAATAGCAAAGCTGGAGGCATCGTGATTCCAAATTTCAAGCTATGTTACAAAGCCGTAATCATCAAGACAGTATGGTACTTGCACAAAAACAGACACATAGATCACTGGAACAGAAAAGAAAACCTAGAAATGGACCCCCTACTATATGGTCAACTAATCTTTGACAAAGTAGAAAAGAATATCTATTGGGAAAAAAAGACAGTCTCTTCTACCCATGGTGTTGGGAAAACTGGACCACTTTCTTACACCATACAAAAAATAAAATCAAAATAGATGAAAGACCTAGATGTGAGACAGGAAACCATCAAAATCCTAGAGGAGAACACAGCCAGCAACCTCTGTGAACTTGGCTGCAGCAACTTCTTACCAGACATGTTGCTGAAGACAAGGGAAATAAGAGCACACGTGAACTATTGGGACTTCAAGATAAAAAGCTTCTGCACAGTGAAGGAAACAATAACAAAACTAAAAAGCAGCTTACAGATTGGGAGAAGATATTTGCAAACAAAATATCTGATAAAGGGTTAGTATCCAAAATCAATAAAGAACTTGTTAAACTCAACATCCAAACAATGAATAATCCAGAGTAAGAAATGGGCAGAAGACATGAATGGACATGTTTCCAAAAAAGATATCCAGATGGCTAACAGACACATGAAAAGATGCTCAATATCACTCATCATCAGGGAAATACAAACCAAAACCGCGATGAGATAACACCTCACACCTGTCAGAATGGTTAAAATTAACAACACAAGAAACAACAGGTGTTGTCCAGGATGCAAAGAAAGAAGAACCCTCTTGCACTGTTGGTAGGAATGCAGACTGGTACAGCACTCTGGAGAACTGTATGGAGGTTCCTCAAGAAACTGAAAATAAAACTACCCTATTATCTAGCAATGGCACTGTTAGGTATTTACCCAAAGAATACAAAAATACAGATTTGAAAGGGAACATCCACCCCAATGTTTATGGCATTATTATCAACAATAACCAAACTATGGAGAGAGCCCAAATCTCCATCTCCTGATGAATGGATAAAGCAGAGGTGATACGCATACATACATGTACATACACATATACATATGTATATATACATATGTACATACACATGCACAGACACACATACACAATGGAGTATTAGCCATCAGAAAGAATGAAATCTTGCCATTTGCAGTGGTGTGGATGGAGCTGGAATGTATTATGCTAAGTGAAATAAGTCAATCAGAAAGACAAGTATAATATGATTTCATTCGTGGAATTTAAGAAACAAAACAGATGAACATAAAGGAAGTGAGGTGTGGGAAGAGAAGAGACAGAACAAACCACAAGAGCCTCTTAATGACAGAGAACAAACTGAGGGTTGATGGAGAGAGGTGATTGGGAGATGGGCTAGATGGGTGATGGGTATTAAGGAGGTCACTTGTGATGAGCACTGGGTGTTGTGTGTTAAGTGCTGAATCACTGAGTTTTACTCCTGAAACCAGTATTGCACTGTATATTAACTAAGATTAAAATTAAAAAGGGAATAGAGATATTTGATAGAGAGCCACCATAGAAAAAAATTCTTTGATCCAAAGAAATGAAAATATTGTATACAAAAAGATTACTTTTCACAGAAAGTACAATTAAAGGCAGTGAAATATGTTAAACATACCAGAAAAAAATCCCAGAATTTTCTTTATCATTGAGTATACCTTGAAATATGCTATTAGCTTGCATAGTCCTAGAACAGGAGCACAGATTATAAAAATGGTATTTCAAAAATTTTCAGAGGGATTGTTAGAACTGTGCTACTTTAAGTAGCCAGTCCATAACTGACTGTTAGCAGTTTAGAAAGTTTTAAGAAGCATGCACTAAAATATAAATCATCACTCTGCTTAGTTCAAAAAAGTATTGGTATGACAAGCCAACATGCTTAGGGATATAGATGATTTACATTCTGACACAAACTTATTCATTACAAATCAATCAAATTTTAAATAGGACAGGGTTAGATCCTTGTATTTGTTAGGACTGTTCAGCTCTAGCAGACTATCTGATCAATTTTTATTTCATCAAATAGGCTTTAAAAAAGATCTTCCCTCAAATAACAAGTTCAGAGGTAAGCATTTGCTTGTTGACATTGGTAAAACTACTCAACAGATCAGACTCTTCCTTCTCTGCCCTTTGCCATCCTTAGCATGCTAATCTTTATCCTCAGGTTGTCACCTATGGTCAAAAGATATTTACAATTAAGTCAGTAAAATGCAGAACCAGCTGCATCTGGGATTTTAATACGAAAAGTAAAAGTTTTCCTGGATGCCTCCTATAGATACTCTCTTAGCTTTCATTGGACAGAACTTTGAAATTTGGCATACCTAGCTGCAAGAGTAGATAAGTTTAACGTATGGCAGAAGTACTAGTGTTTTTAGGATTGCTATGATACAAAGGATAGCTAGGTGATGCTGAGTTAGCATTTGACTCCAAACACACAGTAGCTTGACATAAGTGTATTTGTTGCTTACACAAAATATGTGAGTCTGTGTGATTATCCAGTGTAGATCTCTTCCATGTGGTGACTTCATGATCCTGGCTGCTCTGATTTTATGGCTGATGGATAGAGAGTAGTTCTCTAGTGTGCTTATGCTTCCCTGCTCTTCTTAGCTGTTTACCAAAATCAGTGTGTTTATACAAATCTGTTTATGCCATTTATATTTTACTGGTACCTGGTAATTTACTTGAAATGCTATGTCATCATGGTACTATGTAAATACAAAAAGGGTGGTTTTATTGAAACCTGGTTGAATGCTTTGTGAGGAAGTGATAAGGTGTAGCCACTAAAAATTACTCTAAGTTTGGTATAAGAACCCAAAGAAATCTAAAAGGATTCTTAACTCAGGTTGTTTTGCAGGTATCTGATTTCTTGCTCCAGTTAAAAAAAAATGAAATTGGAAATCATAGGTAATATATTGTAAGGGTGAACTATTTAAGAAAGACAGATCAGCCTGGATCTACAATCAGAGAAATTGTGTGTAAGGAAATTGCTATGGGCTCAGATCTAAAGACAAGAGGACCTTTATTGTATTTGTCAAATATTCATCACAGTTTATGATTTTGACCTTTATCATTAAATATTCTGTTTTGCAATCTTTGTACTGATTTTGAGTGGTTTAATAATGGAATGGAATAGAAATAGCTTTTACCCACTATTGTTAACTGAATCACTTGCTGCATTTTAAAAGAATTTTAAAAACAAAAGTCAAACTGACTCTGAACCTGATTTGCTTTCCTCTAAGAGGTAGAAAGAATGAGAATTGAGGTTGAAATAAATTATTGCAAAAACTAAAGAAAATTACAATAAATTGTAGCTACCATTTTCTAATATTTTGCCCCTTTTTATCTCTTACGTTCACTATGTTCCACATATTATCTGAGTATCCAAGACCTTGACGTTAGCTGCGGTCTTGAATTCTTCTGGTCTCTTAGCTACTTTATGACATTATTAGAATCATATTGAATTACATGCACCTTCCTCTTAATGTCTAGCTCAAAGTTTGCCTTAGGGAATACATAATCAAAAACATTGAGATAGATATTAACTATAAAGATAAACACTGTAAGCCCCTTATTTATTATCTAGAATATATCTCTAGGTCAAAGCCATTAGAGTTGCTTTATTCTGCCTGTTTTGTTCACAAAGACACAAATTCCTGCCCTCTGCTTACAAGTTCATACTTCTTTTTTTTTTCTTTCTTCAAGTTCATATTCCTTTGACTATCCTTCTCGGCTTCTGGATGAGATTGTGATCTTCAGATATCTCTTACACTAACATTCATCCTTGTCCTACCAAAATTTAATTTGTCAAAAATTTTTTCAAGTACTTTTGTTTTATTATGACCAGAACTCCATTTACTCATTCATTCTTTTAGTGTTCTATTAGAGAGCTAGGGATGCTTAAGACTGGCTTTGAGATGAATGTTTGTGTTTCATATCATGTTCATTTCTTTGTGACCTGCAAACACTTTCACATCAACATTTCATTTATTCACAGGGGATATTATTATCACATTTTTTAAATGGAAACTGAAGGCCAGAAAGTAGCAGTCATATATTCAAGGATATGAAGAGTGAGCAGCAGAATTGGGACTATATGCTATTCTCCTGCCTTTTCCACATCTTCACACCCAAACGCCAGATTTCTATGTACATAACAAGTCTCCAAAGCCTCAAAGATTTTGAGGTGGGTCATGCAAAAGAAGGCTAAAGCAAGACTCATCCTATTGAGGCAGTTTGGGTCCTCCATGGCTAACTGCTTGGCCCACTATATTTTGCATACTTCTTTCTCTGTGATCACTTCCTTCTTATTAAAAGACTCTCAGGGCGCCTAGGGGGCTCAGTCGGTTAAGCGTCCGACTTCGCTCAGGTCACGATCTCGCGGTCCGCGGGTTCGAGCCCCGCGTCGGGCTCTGGGCTGATGGCTCAGAGCCTGGAGCCTGCTTCAGATTCTGTGTTTCCCTCTCTCTCTGCCCCTCCCCCTTCATGCTGTGTCTCTCTCTGTCTGAAAAATAAACGTTAAAAATAAATAAATAAATAAATAAATAAATAAATAAATAAATAAAAGACTCTCTTCTCTTGGTTGATAATGTACCGATTTCTGTTGCATGTCTTTTTATCTCTCTGTTTACTATTTTCTTTGATTTCCTTCTCTTGCCATCTCGAGCAATGAAGTGATAAATTTCAGATTAGGTTTTATATACGAAGTAGAAAACTTGTAGAATTATGGCAAAATCTGCCAGACATACTTTGAAAGTGAAACTTATCTAGACAGGTCGCATTAACTTTTATGTTCAGAGCAGGCAATTGTCTGTGGGAATATAACAATTCACATAATGAAGAGTTGTCCAGCCATTATTGATGGTAAGTTTCACATTTTCAATATTTGGTTATTTGTTGACTCAGGAAATGAAGTGAATTCCTCTGAGATCCTCTTCATGAAATCCATTGTCATGAGAGTTCCTGATTAAGGGTGTTCTCTCTCTCTTTCTTTCTTTCTTTCTTTCTTTCTTTCTTTCTTTCTTTCTTTCTTTCTTTCTTTCTTTTTAATTTCTATTTTGAATCTTCCCAGATTCACCTCTCCTACTATTCCATGATTGCTGAAGGTTTGATCAGCTTAGGGGGTCTCCTTTACTTACGACACCTGTCATCTGTTACAAATAATGGTATTAGAATGAGATCAACAGTTAGTGGTGGGGAATGGGAAGTGGCTCTCAGCAACTCCTTGTTAATGTTCTGTTCAAATGTGGTTTTTGGTCTTTTTAAAAAATCTAGTCTATGGCAATCCATTTCTTCCAGTGGTTCAGGCCAATTAGACTCTACTCTTTCCCCCATAAATCCAATCCTTCAACAAATCCTGTAGATTCAACTTCCAAAGTGTCCAGAGTCTGACCATGTATCACCATTTCCACTGCTATCATCTTGATTCTATCCTCCATCACATCTCCTGTGTATTATTGCAACAGCTTCTATCCGGGGCTCAGCAGCCAGAGTATAAAATGAGTCAAAACATGTTCTACTCAAAACTTTTTAACGGCTCATATAAGGATTTATAGGTTCTGGCCTCACTCTGAGTTTATCTTCTATCATTCTCTCCTTGCTCATTCCATTCAAGCCACATTGGCCTAGCTGCTTTCTCTTTAAGATATTTATATATACCTAGAGTCCTTTTTCCATGCATATCCATTTAGCTGGCTCCCTCATCTCCTGTATTTCTTTACTCATACTTAGCCATCTCAGTGAGACTTTCCTTGACCATTCAATTCAGAATTAAAACTCCATCCCCTACATTCCCTTTCTTTGCTTTGGCTTTCTCCTTAACACTTATTACCACTAACCTATGTTTTCTGTATGTGTCTACTTATTGGCTTATTGTCTGCTTCCCCAAATGAATGTAAGCCATGCGACAAGGATTTTTGTCAGTTTTATTCACTCTTTTATTCCCTAGAACTTACAGTCCTTATAAAATGATGGGAACTCATGGGAACTCAAAACAAACTAAAAAGAACAAAAACTTTATTGGATGTATTCAGTGAACATAAGAATATAATAAAGATGTACTTATTGTGAGATACTCTGTGATATTTTAAATAAATAGAATAATGTTAAAAGCAAACATGTAGGAATATGTCTTCTATATCTTTTCTTCTTTCTATCTGACCACCCACTCATACGAGGCCCATGGTATGATTCAAAACAGTGGGGACTACAGCTAGAAACCAGCCTCTGGATAGCACACAGACCTATACTCTATTGACACATTGAGTTACCAGGCCACACACAGTGATGGTAATTCAGCTTGGCAGAATATTGACTGTTTTTTTAAATGTGCCTTGCCCTGAACTGTCACTTTAAAGAGGAGACTGTCTTTGGGCTGTGACTTAGTAGACCTTTTACAAATGTCAATGCCTCTGTTACAGTAATCAAGTTCTTAACCTTTGGTCTAGTGAAATATATTGATACTGTGGCCTTTTTATATATTTTATACCATATTAAATTTTGGATATATAATCTTTGCTGCCACTTTCATTAAATATTAAAAATACACATATTAACAATATGATTACCCATAGTTTTGCCATGCATAGTTTGTATAGATTTTGTTTCCATTAAATTGTACTTTTCAAGTGCTCAGTAGTAAATACTATAACTGTCAGTATAGTTTGGGATTATAAATGAAGATTAGGAATGTATTAGAAATGAAGATATAGGGGTGCCTGGGTGGCTCAATTGGTTGAGTGTCTGACTCTTGATTTTGGTTCAGGTCTTGATCCCAGGGTCATTGGATCAAGCCCCATGTCAGGCTCCATGCTGAGTGTGGAGCCTGCTTGGGATTCCCTCCCTCCCTCCCTCTCTCTCTCTCCCTCCCCCCTCCCTCCCTCCCTCCCCCTCTGCCCCTTCCCCCTATTTTTCATGCTCTCTCTCTCTCAAATAAAAAAAAATAAAAATAAATTTAAAAAGGTAACTTATTTAAAAAAAGAAATGAAGAATTTTTTTTCTCAAGTGAGTACATTGAGTTTTTATTCACGTTAGTTGTATCTTTAAAGCCACCAGAAGCTTATTTATAGTTTTATTCCTTTGACCTTATAGTACTCATAATTTTCTAGCAAATGTATGTCGTTTGAATACTATATGATTAATTTTTATCCTAAACTTCTCTGGAACTCCGTCTGACAAGAAAATGTTCCAAATTTTCTCATAATTATTATTACTATTTATTTCTTAGTCCTAAGCATGTACTCTATCTATGCTTTTTATTTTAGAAGAGTTTTTGATCTACAGAAAATTGTAAATAGAGTAGGGAGTTTCCATGTTTTCTTAGTTTTTACCTAAGATCCCTTTTTTGTTTAGGTATTCCATCCAGGGTAAGTTACATTTAATTGTCATTAAGCTCTTCTTGGCTGTGACAATTTCCCAAAGTTCCTAGTTTTTGATAATTTTGACACTTCTGAGGAATGATGGCTATTTTGTAGAATGTCCCTCAATTGGGATTCATCTGTAGAATTTCCCTTATGATTATACTGATTACACTGAATTTGTGTTGGAATATAAAAATAAAAAAGTTATTTTTACTGCATTATATCCAGGGTACATGATCACTGTTAATGTTGACCTTGATCACTTGGTAGAGGTAATATTTTTAAGGTTTGGCCACTATAAAATTACTGTTCCCTCAGCTCCTTTTCTTACTGTATTCTCTGGGATGATATCCATGTACACAGCCCATAAGTAAGGAGTAGGGAGCTATGATCCACCTCCTGGAGGATGATGAATGTACATTGATTATTTAGGATTCTGCATTAGAGATTTGCCTCTTCTTCCCCATGCATTTATTTATGCAATCTTTTATATAAGTATGGACTCATGGATACTTGTTTTACATTTTGTGTTATAATACAGTTCTACTTTATTTTGTTCCTCAGATATTTCAGCTTTAGCTTTTAGAAGCTCTTTCACTTGCCTTCTGTGTTCTTTTGACATATACCGTTTGGTGTATGGTGTGTGTGTTAGGACTTCCTTACTTTCTGAGACTACAAGATGCTATAGACTCATATATTTCCCACCTCAGTAGTAGAATCAGCCATTTCTACAGGAACATTGCTTTTTTTATTGGAGATTTTTTTAAAACAATTTTTTAATTTAAGTCCAAGTTAGTTAACACATAGTGTAATAATGACTTCAGGAATAGAATTTAGTGATTCATCACTTACATATAACACCCAGTGCTCATCTGAACAAGTGCTCTCCTTAATGTCATTCACCAATTTAGCCCATTCCCCCCCCCACCAAACACCCCGCCAGCAACCCTGTTCTCTGTATTTAAGAGTCTCTTATGGTTTGTCTCCCTCTCTGTTTTTATCTTATTTTTTCTTCCCTTCCCGTATGTTCATCTGTTATATTTCTTAAATTCCACATATGAGTGAAGTTATATATTTGTCTTTCTCTGACTGACTTATTTTGCTTGGCATAATACACTCTAGTTCTATCCATGTTGTTGCAAATGGCAAGATTTCGTTCTTTTTGATCACCGAATAATATTCCATTGTATATATGTACCACATCTTCTTTATCCTTTCATCAGTTGATGGACATTTGGGCTCTTTCTATACTTTAGCTATTGTCAATAGTGCTGCTATAAACATTGGGGTGCATGTGCCATTTTGAATCAGAAATTTTTTATCCTTTGGATAAATACCTAGTAGTGCAATTGCTGGGTCATAGGGTATTTTTTTTTTTTTTTTGAGCAACCTTCATACTATTTTCCAGAGTGGCTGTACCAGTTTGCATTCCCACCAGCAGTGCAAAAGGGTTCCCCTTTGTCCACATCTTCGCCAACATCTGTGGTTGCCTGAGTTGTTAATTTTAGCCATCCTGACTGGTGTGAGGTGGTATCTCATTGTGATTTTGATGTGTATTTCCGTGATGATGAATGATGTTGAGCATCTTTTCATGTGTCTGTTAGCCATCTGGATGTCTTCTTTGGAGAAGTGTCTGTTCATGTCTTTTGCCCATTTCTTCACTGGATTATTTGTTTTGGATGTTGAGTTTGATAAGGTCTTTATAGATTTTGGATATTAACCCTTTATCTGATATGTCATTTGGAAATATCTTTACCCATTTTGTCAGTTGCCTTTTAGTTTTGCTATTGTTTCCTTCACTGTGCAGAGCCTCTTATCTTGATGAGGTCCCAATAATTCATGTTTTGCTTTTGTTTCCCTTGCCTTTATTGGAATGGTTTTAGAAGCAAGGATCTGATAGTCACTAGGTGTGGGTGCTTGTACGGTCTTTCAATATAGGAAGGAACTATATATGTGATACTGGCTATATTTGCATATAACCATAAATATTTTTCTATATAATAATCTGTATCTGTACTAAGCTAAATATGAATTCACACAGATGTCTTCAACCTTATTAGTATATTTATTCGCACTGCTTTTCACCCCAGGACTTCACAAGACCTCTGTACCAGGTGTACAACCAACTTACTGGATAATTGTGTGAATAAAAATATTCTCTTCATCATCTTCCCATTTCTGGGCTCCTTTGTTGATTTTTCTTGCACCTTAAATTGAATTGTTCTTTAAAAATACCTTGTGTGTAAAAGAAACTGATATATGGTGCTCTTTTTGTGTGGACACCTGTGTCATCGGAGGATATGCGCACCTGACTCTCATGAAACCACCTGCTGCAATCTCATTCCAAATGCAAGAGGCTAGGTTTTCAAGGTCTGGCTTTACCATTCTTTTATAATCAACTGTCCATCTCTTGTTTTCTCCTCCTTTCAGCCTAGGGTAATTTATCCTAAACTTGAATGTGGCATGGTGATAACTTAGGTTTCACTCGTTAAACCTCAAATGTTTTGCCTAAGCCTTAATGTCTTCTTCATTCCTCTCAGAGTCTAGGTTTTTTGTAAAATTCAGAAAGATTTGAACACTATACCCACTCTGGTGTATCCATGTTCAAGAGCAGTAGGTGAAGAATAGCCTAATAATAGTATGGGCAAAAGCACAAAGTTGGAAAGGAAAAAAAAAAAAATAGTGGAAACACATCGCCACTCCATACATTTAGTTCTAGACTACAAATTCCAGTATTGCTCTATCTCTTCTTTTCCTCCTTGACTTTTGTTTCCCATAGATTATTTGCCTCCTTGCTTCCAGTTAAATCCTTATTCTTATAAAGCCTTTTGTGTTTTGCCATGGTTTCCTGCAAAGTTCTCGGCAATATGGTCCAATTACCCAAGTCCTCTTCTCTTCCTCTGGTTGCCCTATATGAACCCTCCAGTATTACACGAAATGCTTGATAATCTGAAAACCAGCCCTGTGCATTCCTAACTCTGCTTTTGCTTTTACATTTTCTTTCTCCTGGTGTTAGTTTAACAGTTACTCTTTTGACCATCATTTCTCTGTCTCTTTTGTTCCTTTCTGATAGTTTCTAAGATGTTATAACTGAGGTGCTACATTTTACTATGTGTCAGAGAATTGTTTTTGTTTGGCACTAAATGTAACCTCTAAATACAAGGATGCTCTTGAGGTTTCTAAAGCAGCCTCAGTAAGTAGCTGATCTCCATCTCATGTGGGTTTTGAACAAGTTTCAAAGTAACAATTGAGGCCAAAATGTCATCTTTATTATAGGTAAAGGCCAACATGGAGGTTAATTAATTTTAGATTAGTCTGGTAGTGTGTGTGCTAATTACTGAACTCCAGAACTGGCCACATTTTCCCTTTTAGGCCCAGACAAGTGGACCTCCCCAGATGAAGAGTCCCTCCTGATAGCAAGGGAGCAGAGTTGCTGACCTGAACATGCTTAGTGATTTTCCTCAAATATACTCAATAGATAAGTCATGGTACTTTGAGGTGGAGTGAATAAAGGGACAGAGATAGAAATAGTATTCTACTGACTTCTTCTCATTTGAAAGAGGGAAAAATACTCCTACTCTGTGTCCTTCTCTAAAACAGCAACAACAACAACCAAAACCAACCAACCAACCAAACACAAAAAACCCTCCAGTGGCTCTTCATTTCCAGAAAAATCTATCAAACTATTTTTTTTCATATATTGCTTCTTTCTGGTTTCTATTTCTAGAGTGTCAGATATATATTGGAGCCTCTCAATTCCTTCCATATGTCTCAATTTGTGTGCTATTCGATATTACCCCTTTGCAATGCATTTAGGTAAATTCCTAATACTACTTCCTTATACATTTTGCTATTTGTTACATGTTGAATAAAAATTACTAGTTATGGCAAACACTTATGAATACATGTATCTTCTTCCTTATGAATACAAATTGTATTTTTTGGTTAAGGGGAAGAAACATATGGCCACCTTCAGAAAAATACTCATTTTCGCATCCTTTCTTATAGCTTGTGGAGGTGAGGATATTGAATTTTGAATAATATAATGTAAGCAGAAGTCTATTGGGGGTTTTAGGGGAGATTTGTGTTTGTTAATAATGGAGTTGTTGTGCCTAATTTCATTGAGTTACTGAATCAATTTTAAGAAACCTATCTTTACACATTGTGATGTGAAAGAAAATCTGGTTTCTTTATTGGCCAATGACCTTTTAACTTCTGTGAACTGTCTTTTAATATTCTTTGTCAAATTTTCTTTAAAAATTGTTTTTTTGTCTTATTGATAAGCAGATATCCTATATACACTTGGGATACCAATTCTTTGTTAGTTTTATGCACTGCTGATAGTCTCACATTCTGCAGCTTGTGTTTCCATTTTCTATGTAGTATTTGTTCCAGAAACTTCAAATTTAATGTGGTTAAATATGTCAATAGTTTCCTTTTTATATAGGTCTTTTGTGATTATCTAAGAATACTTTATCCTGATGATGGACATAAATCTATTCTACAACTTTTTCCCTCAATTTTAAAGTTTTGCTTTTCTGTGGTTGTTAGGCTGTATAAAATTAATATTTGTGTTTGGTGTGAGGTAAGGTTTATTTTTGGGCTCTCTGTTCCGTTCTAATGATCATTTTGTCTATTTGTACAAGAATATCGCTTTAAATACTATTTATAGTTTTATACTATTAAATACTATTTATAGATTTATAGTTAGGCTTGATCATCTTCAAAAAACTTTTCTTGTCTCTATTGGGCTTTTTATGCTTCCATATGAATTGTTTTAAGATCATCTGCTATAGGGGTGCCTGGGTGGCTCAGTCAGTTAGGCGTCCGACTTCCACTCAGATCATGATCTCATGGTTTGTGAGTTCAAGCCCCATGTAGAGCTCTGTGCTGACAGCTCAGAGCCTGGAGCCTGGAGCCTGCTTTGGATTCTGTGTTTCCTCCTCTCTCTGCCCCTCCCATGCTCATTCTCATCTTTCTCTGTCTCTCAACAATAAACATTAAATTTGTTTTTTCTTAAAGATCATCTGTTATAAATTCATGTAAAGCTTTGTTGGTCATTTTATTGAAATTGCCCTGATTTCAGAGGTTGATTTGAGAGAATTAGGTTTTATAATATTGAGTCTTCTGTAAGCATGGTATCTCTCTCCATTTATTAAGATGTTTTTTGTTCTTCAGTAATTTTGGTTAATATTTTTGTAGACGTTTCAAACCTTTTTGTGTGATTTTATTCTACTTTGATTTTATTCCAACAAAATGGGCAATATTTTTATTGCTTGCTATTGACAATGGATACTTTTTATATTTCATTTTAAATATGTGCTTTTTTTTATAGAAGAATGCTATTTAGTTTCCTACGTTGATCTTGTATTCAGAGCTCTTAACAGATACTCTTACTCTAATATTTGGTCCCTTGAGTGTCTTTGATTTTATATATAGACAATTGTACACATTAGTTTTAAGTTCTGCTACATGCTAAGATTATACTGCAGTGGCTAAAAAAATGAAAGGATGTATTTGCAATAAGGAGCCTGGAGGGAGACAGTCTAGGGCTGTGATAGTGGCTCAGTGGTTTCATTGAGGACCAGACTCTTTTAACTTCATGTTTGCTCGTTGTGACAGTATTGCTTTCATCCTCATTATTACAAGATGACCACTGTCCCATGAGGCATAAAGTGAGCATTTGAGTCAGTAAGACGACAGAAGAATGAAAGGACAACAAACTGGCTTGGGCCCTAGGACCCTTACCCTTCTTCAACCTGGAGGGACTGGACTGAAGCAGAATTCTCTATAAGACCTTTTCTTTCCCTCTGTATTAGGAAATACTTTCTTGCCCTGTTGCAGGCAACTCACTTTCCCAGGCAACACCCAAATAACAGTTGCATACAAGTCCAGATCACCTGGTGTCCAAATGGATTAATTATCCTTCAAAGATTAGGGTTGCTCTTACATTGAGCCCTTGTCCCTATGGAAAAGGAGATCTAAGAAGATGGACTCAGTACAAATACAGAAAGTACAAATGTGGGATCTTTATCCTTTCCTTTCTGCTAATGCATGCAGTTGCTCTCTAGTTATTGACTGACTTTGTATCTAGCAACGTTGGTAAACTCTCCTATTCCAATATATTTTTTGTAATTTTTTTTGTTTTCTTTGTTATGTCATCTGTAGATTATGACATGTTTATTTCTTGAATTATTTTCATGCTCTTTAATTTTTCTTTAAAAAAAATTTAGTGTTTATTTTTGAGATAGAGAGTGAGCATGAGTTGGGGAGGGGCAGAGAGAGAGAGACATACACACAGACTCCGAAGCAGGCTCTAGGCTCTGAGTGTCAGCACAGAGCCTGATGGGGGGGCTTGAGCCCATGAACCATGAGATCATGACCTTAGCCTAAGTCGGCGCTTAACCAACTGAGCCACCAGGTGCCCCTTTAATCCCTTTTTCTAATCTTACTAAGTTGGCTAGGATCTCCAGTATAGTAATAGAATTAAAAGTTGGATCCTTGCTGATACTGATTTTTACTATTGAATACAGTGTTTATGGCAGTTTTTTGTGAACACCCTTGATCATGTAGAGAGCTTTCTTCTTGTCTAAGTTTATAAATAGTTGTGCTTATTAATGTTGAATTTTATTAAATGGGATTTGCCAGTTTTGACATGATTATGACCTTTCTACTTCTGTTTGATAATTCAAATTTATATTCCTTATAAAAACACAAATTGCTATGATGTATTATCTCTTTTATATGTTGCTGGCTTCAGGTTTTAAATATTTTATTTAGATAGGTCTAAGACTATGAATGAGACTGGCTTGTAGCTTTATTATCTTGTACCACTTATGCTGTCATTTATGGTTATAGCAGTATATTATTAGAATTGAGTAATGTTTCTTTTTTGTATTCCATAAAAGAGTGTTAAGTTTGGAGTTAAGGGGCACCTGGATGGCTTAGTCAGTTAAGCTTCCGACTTCGGCTCAGGTCATGATCTCGCGGTTTGTGGGTTTGAGTCCCGTGTCAGGCTCTGTGCTGACAGCTCAGAGCCTGGAGCCTGCTTCGGATTCTGTGTCTCCTCTCTCTGCCCATCCCCTGCTTGCACTCTGCCTCTGTCTCTCTCTCTCTCTCTCTCAAAAATAAATAAACATTAAAAACAATTTTTTAAAATTTGGAGCTAAGAGCCTCTTGATTTTTTAGTCAAATTTGTCTGTAGAACAATTTGGGCTGTTATTTTATTAGTTACTAATAAACTAACTTCAGTTTTAAGGCATTTCTTATAAGAAATTATGTTCTGTTGACCTTTTCAAAGGTATTTGAATATTAATTACATATTTGTTTTCTCTACAAACTTCTTGTTAGTACACATTTTTGAATTTTCAAAATGGGATCATGGGGTAGGCATCGTTGCACATTGCTTCTTTCCCACGTTAGGTGTAGAAGACTCATTCATGTTGGCACAGTGCAGATTAGTTTTGATATATGTTGTTTTCCTTACATTATAAGGTAAAATATTTTCTCTTAATTTCCATTAAGAATTTCCTTAATTCAAACGTATGGCTATCATCTAGGTATATTTGCATTACTGAATTTTAGTAAAATTGCATTATGTTCAGAAAGCATGCATTGAGTGATTTCATCCTTTTAAATTTGTTACTTTGCTTTATGTCCTATTAAAGGTCAATTTTTATAAAAAGTTCCTTTTATGGTTGAAAAGAATGTATATACTGCAGTTATTGATGTGATATATATATATATATATATATATATATATATATATATATATAACATTGTATTATGATTCAGTATATTAATTCATAACATATATGTTAATTCATATTTACAAAATCTTATCTTTGAAGCCTATTCCATCAATAACTAAAAATGGTTTATTAAAATATAGCCACTTTAACTACAGATCTATTTCTCCCTTCACTTTTGTCAATTTTGTTTTTATCAGTTTTCATAGATTTTATTTCCTCATTTATTTAGAAGAAATTTTATTAGGTGCCTACAAATTTAAAATAATTAAATCTTCCTGGTCCATAGGACTGTTTACCTTTAAAAAATAAATATTGTAAACTCACCAATTTTAACATATCTGATTTGCTACAATCCACTGCAGTTATTCTTTTTTCCCCCAGTTGATCTTGGTGAAAGTGTTTGTCCCTTGCTTTGTACTTTATCTCACCTAGATGTGGTCGAGCTATTTCTTTTTTAATGTTAAATTTTATGTTGAAAAATAATATGCATCTAAAGATGTACAAATTATAAGTACACATTTTGACAGTTTATCATAAGGTTAAGCTCACCTGTGTAACTAGCATCCAGATCAAGAAAGATAATTTTAGCAGCATTCCAGAAGCTCCCTCATATCCTCATATGCTCACATATCAATAGCGCTCCAAGAACAACTTGTCCTGACTTCTAACACTATAGGTTACCTTATTTTTTGCAGTTTAATTGCTCTGTGCATCTGTACATTTATTAGCTAGTATTAATGCAGCAAATAGGAAACAAAAGCTCACAAACACTCTACAGAGTTTCACAAGACACATGGCAGGGGAAAAAAGTAACTTAAGAAGGATCAAAGTATCCTAGGGTCTTCATGGATGCATTCCTGGGGACATAGGGGTCTCATTCCTGGAGAGGGCATGCCTACTGGCATCCCTCGAGCAGAGGGAAGCTTGTTGGTGGGCTCATGGGTGGGTCTCATATCAGGTGGAGGAACCATAATGTCTGGAGGTGGTATTGCTTGACCAAAGGAATGGGTGGTGTCCCCCATCCTGGTGGATACTGAGCTGGGGCTCCAACAATGCTGCCAGTCGTAGCAACAAGAGTAGCTGCTACAGTGCCTCTTCCCTGTGGAAGGCCCCCAAACCCTCGGACAGGCTCTGCTAATCCAGCAGGAGCCTGGGGAACTGGAACACCAGCTGGTATTCCTCTGCCAGATCTTCTGCCAACCTCAGGGCCTCCAGCAAATGGTATCTGAGAAATGCCTTTGGGCATTTGGGTACTTTGGTGGGGGGGGTGGTCCTTCCACAGTCATGGAAACCAAGTTCTCCCCACACAGCAACACCAGACCCAAGATCCGCTTTTCTTCACGCTCCAGATGCTTCACATTCTTTGGCTTGATCTTCCTGAATTCATCACAATCACAGAGGATCAGGTTCATATGCTTGTCAAAAGCCTTAAAGGTGCCAATGGCCAATGAAGATTTGGCCATCTTGCAGGATACATCTCATTCTATGGTCAATGTGCTGCTGCAACTCGCTTTCCCACAGTCGTAGTTGGTGTTCCAAAACAGCACCAAATCCAATGTTGATTTCAGGATCCTTAATACCTACAGCTTAGTGAAGACTACAGATAAAGGTATGATGCAGGCACTACCACAACCAGTGCAAGTTGGGACAGAAGCTTCAAACAGTTGATAGAACCTGGTGTTTCATGTGGAAATCAGCTACCTAGATGTTCCAATATGACTGTAACCATCTCTTACTGTCTCAGATGAGAATGCTTGTCTCAGTTCTGCCTGGAAACTTGCCATGGGTACTTGCTGCTGAGATCGCCTTGGGTAAAGCTGACCCTCTTGGTTGCTTAGTGAGGCTGTCCTTCTATGTTTGACTTGGACTTCCACCTCTGGTACATCCTGTGCTTTTCTGTGGTCTGTCTCCAGTGTAGGCAGTCCCTGGCTGGCTCCCTGGCTTGCACTGTTGGCTGCTCCTCAGAACAGACCGTCAGGCATCTCCGGAGATTACTCCACCTTGCCGCTGTAGGTTACTTTTGCCACCAGCTGTTTAGGACCACAAACTCCAGCTAACCACGAA
This sequence comes from Panthera uncia, assembly GCF_023721935.1. Lineage (NCBI taxonomy): Eukaryota > Metazoa > Chordata > Mammalia > Carnivora > Felidae > Panthera > Panthera uncia. The sequence goes on from NC_064811.1 coordinate 56,810,868, forward strand.
ACTTGGGCTCCCTGTTAGTGCCAAGGAAGGAGGATAGCTCATATCCAGCCATGAACACTGATATGGTAAATTCTGCAACCTGCTTCTATCACTGAATACCAGTAACTGTTAGTCATGGACACCAGCCCCTGATCACACCTGGATAGGCTGGAGATGTCAGGAGGAACATTCTCTTACGTTGTATTGATGTTCTATCACAACCCATGAGAACACCAGAGTAATTGATTAGAGTTTAGTTAATGAGCTATCTTGAAGCCCCATGGCCCAAGCAGCAGGATCTCCCTGCTGGAGTCTGATGACTGGTTTTGCCAGGTTGCTCTGCACCTGCCAATCTTGTGGTGGGCAATGGGGGCCACGCAAGCCTGCTACTGATCCTGACTTCCTGAGTTTTTCCCCCAATGAATGCTAGTCCAGCAAGCCTGGTGTACCTGCCATCTGGTCATTTGTCCTTATTTGTTGACATTACTAACTTATTGCTACTGGAAAAAATTATCTAAAAATGTTAAAGATCCTACTGGGATATTGATTAGTATATCCCTCTTTACAGTGCACAACAAGGCTGAATAATCATGGCTTGGCATTACCAGCGCTGTAGGGATTTGGGGCTCTGACAGAGGTGCTCATGGAAACAGCAGGTGCTTTGGCTCAGTTCCTAAGAGGCCGACTGTGTGCTATCTGCCTGTCTAGCCCCTGTCAGTATCCTAGAGATTTGAAGAGAATTTTTACCTTTTTTTTTTTTTTCTTTTTTTTGGGACAGAGAGAGACAGAGCATGAACGGGGGAGGGGCAGAGAGAGAGGGAGACACAGAATCGGAAACAGGCTCCAGGCTCCGAGCCATCAGCCCAGAGCCTGACGCGGGGCTCGAACTCACGGACCGCGAGATCGTGACCTGGCTGGAGTCGGACGCTTAACCGACTGCGCCACCCAGGCGCCCCAGAGAATTTTTACCCTTTAACATATTGTGGGCTTGCCTCTTTTCTGGCTTCCTCCTGTGTCTGTTCCACCATTTCTTGCTGTGATATTTTGGTTCTTTTCACCTTCCAGAAGCCAAATTCCTTACTTTCTGCTTCTGTACTAACACTCCAGTAAAGCCACAGTTTAGCTCCTGCCAGGCCACGTTACTATGTTTATTTTTTTTATCTCATTTATCCAACATTTTCATCTGTTTGTAACAGACATAGTTTTAATATTCCATGTTGATCTCTCTGTGAATTTTAAGCATACTTATTTTAAAGTCTCATTTATTTTCTATTACTTGAGTTTTGTGAGCCTCAATTATTTATTTTGTTGCCTTATCAGATTTCCTTGTATGATTTAGAATTTTAATTTGGTCTTCAGTGGGCAGCTGGCCACTTACTTTTTTTATATCTGTATATTCACCCTTCCCTTTCCAGTAATTCTGTTGCTGTCCTCATCAGTCTTCTGAGACCATTGCCTAGAGTAGGCTTTATATCAGTGGCTTAAGACTTCCATCCTACCTAATACAGACACAGATGGTTACACATAGAAATACTTATGTGTGTATAGTATATGTATACTATACATACAAGCACATATGTAGAGCATTTTAGGGTTTGTGTGTACATGTATATTTTACGTATATCATGTATATGTTAGTAGACATACGTGTGTTTCCTATCTCTGTCAACTGGAAAAGCCTGATGTGCCAATAACAACTCAGAACTTGGTTTCTAATATTCTCCAATAAAAGAAACCTGGGCTCCTTAGAGAAAAGTCTCATTCTAAAACTGGGGCAGGAAATACACAAGATGAACTGGAGTACCCTAGAGTATCTGCAAGTCAGGAAGTTCTCAAAGCTCTTATTGAGAGACGTATGTCAAAGGTATATGAAAGCCAAACAAAAGAGTTCCTGATGGCCAGAGCTAGAGCAATCTGAGAAAAAAAACAGTAAAGTAGTACTGGATTATAACCCAAAGTATAAAATAACTATTCTGCTATAAATAAATGATTCATAAAGGAATTAAATGGGGAAGAGGGAAATCTGTGCAGAAAAATTCCAGATTTAAGTAAATGTTTTCTCTTAAGGAGATGGTACCTGACATCCCACCCTTTATGTGTAGGCCATACATAGTGACTTCCTTCCTAAGAGTACAATATGGAAAAGGGAAAAAGAACAAGCCTGTAGTAGAGAGATCTGGCAAACACTGCCTCAACCAGGTGATTAATATTAATATCAAGAGTAAGTCATCTTAGTATTAGGTAGGCTTGATATAATGATGAAAATGGTACTTACCCACTGTGGTCTTCCTTTCAAAAAACCCTAACTCCAGTCTAATGATTAGAAGGACATCAGACAAGTCTCGATAGAAGGCATCCTACAAAATACCTAACCAGTAGCCTTCAAATCTATTAAGATCATCAAAAGCAAGGAAAGTGGAGAAACTATCACAGCTAAGAGGAGCCTATGGAGATACGGCAACTAAATGTAATGTGATATTATGAGTGGGACTCTCAACAGGAAAAGGATGTTAGATAAAAACTAAAGAAATGTGAGTAAAATATGGAGTTTAGTTAATTATGTATGAATATTGATTTATTATAACAAATATAGCATACTAATGTTAGACATTAATAGTAGGAGTAATTGGATGTGGGTTATATGGGAACTCACATACTATCTTCTCTATTTTTTTTTAAATTTATTTATTTTGAGAGAGACAGAGAGAATGTGAGCAGGGGAGGGCAGAGAGAGTGTGAGAATCCCAAGCAGGTTCTTCAGGGTCAGCACAGAATCTGACATGGAGTTCAAACCCATGAAACTGTGAAATCATGACCTGAGCCGAAATCAAGAATGAAATGCTTAACTGACTGAACCGCCCAGGTGCCCCTGTCTTCTCAGTTTTTCTTTAAATTTGAAAGTGTTCTAAATAAGTCTATTTTGAAAAATTACCTGATTTTTTTCAGTTGTGGTCTACGATGGATTTACTATTCTTTCCTTTTCATCTATATGTCTATCCTAAGGCTAATACCATAGGGAATTGATAGAGGGTATTGAAATCAAGTAGTATAGTCATGAGGTATAGCCTAAAACTCTTGTTTTTCAAAAATTGTTATCATCTACTCCATATTCTTTGTATTTCTTTATAACATTTAAAATTATCTTGCCAAATTCTATTAGAAGCCTGCTGAAATCACGACTGAGATTATAACGAATCTATAATCAGTTTGGAAAGAACTGATGAGATTACTTATACTGTATCTCTAATTCAGGGACAACAATATATCTCCATTTATTTGGGTTTTATTTTCATTTCTCTCTGCCTGTTGTGGGGAGAGAAGTCTTCTTTTACCCTCAAGGTCTTTCGGTTGGACTAAGAATTAAATTTACATGAGACAGGTTAAGAGGAGAAAAAACATGAAGTTTTATTATGTGTGCACAGTGGCCCGATAATTGGACCTAAGGAAATAACCAAGGCAGGCGGTTTTTATACATTTTGGATAAAGAGACCATGAATCTGTGAGAATTTCTAGGATAAGTAAATCAGATGTTTAGGACCTTTAATGAGTAAGGAATTCTAAGCAGAATTTGGGCTGAGGTAGCAGGTGATTAAATAAGGTTTGTGTTTACAATTTTCTCAGCTTTAAAGTCTCTATCTCTGGTGATAAGGATGTCTTTTTACTTCGTAGTATAGGGAGGATGTTTTTCATATGGGAGCTCTGCTTCCTGCTTTCAGGGAGTCAGAGGAGGAGCTTGGGTGGTTTTGCATGGGTTGTTTCTTATTTAATCAATATGCCAGTGTGGCACATTTTGGGGGCAGCCTGCCCTTGGTTCCTACCTGATGTCCATAATTGTTCCTAATGCATGTCGTTCATGTCTTTTGTTCACTTCATTTCTAAGTAATTTTCAAACTATTATGAGATGGATTTAAAAATTTTTATTTTTCAACTGTTGTTAGTATGTAAGAATACAATTGATTTTTGTACATTGAACTTGTATCCTGACACCTTACTAAATTTATTTACTGTAGCCTCTTGTAGATTGCTCAGGATTTTTCTCCCAATCATGTCATCTGCTAATAAAGGCAGTTTTATTCTTTCTAAAATATTTCTAGCTAGGGGGCTCTTTAATTTTTCCATTCTACTCTCAGTTTTCTGAACTTAGGGAGTTTATTTTCTGCTCTGTGCCCTGCTTCCAGGCTTCAGGGACCACTGAGGGAAGTGCATTTGGTTAAGACCTGGAGCACATACAGGCCTCTTTCTCAGTTCTTCTGCTCCTCTGTTTTCAGTGGGCTGCTGGCTTGCACTATGGATTTCAGTGCACTCTTTCTCAGCTTTTGTGTCTTTCTACCAGCCTGCAGCATATTCCAGGACAGTCCAAGGGAAAGAGTCTGCGTGTGTGTCTGCAGATTTACTGAATTGCTGGGGCTCCTCAAGGAATCTAATACATATGGCAGCCACTAAAAGCACACTCTACATTCGACCAGTTAACTTCTATGTGAAGATTTCTATGGCCTATTTCTACAGCTCTGGCAGAAATAAAAACATTCATGTTTCTTTCCTTCTAGAGAAGACTCTTTGCTGTTTGGAATCTGTATATATTTCTTTGTATCATCAGGGCTATAAATGGAAAAAAAAACTGTGACGTTGTAGCATATCTTACTCTTATTGCTAGGGTGAAAGCAACAGGCCCTTGCAACTTTCTACATTGTAACAAAGGATGGACATCCTCATAGGGATTTTAATTGGCACAGTGAATTGCTAACATAAAACAGAACGAAATTTTAGAATTGTGCTTGGAACATTGCAAAGGCCCAGTAAATACTATCAATCAGATACCAGATTGGAAAAGTCTTTTCTTCTTTTAATATTCTTCTAACCATGTGCTAGATTACTTTTTAGTGGGGTGCGTAGGGGTGTGTGTGTGTGTGTGTGTGTGTGTGTGTGTGTGTGTGTGTGTGTGAGAGAGAGAGAGAGAGAGAGAGAGATTTTGCTACACTTTAACATGAAATAAATTGATAGGTTTCACAAAAACAAAAGAAAAATGATGAACTGAGTGTGAATTTGCCCTAAGGCATACCCATGGGTAAACCCAATTCATAATTTAATCATACCAAAGTTTTAGTTATAATTTTCTTATAAACTGCATTTTTTAAGAACAGTTTTAGATTTATGGAAAATTATTTGAGGGTAGCATAGAAAGTTCCCATAACAATACTTACATTTGTATGATAAATGTGTTATAATTAATGAACCAATATTATTGACTAAAGTCCATATTTTGTTTGTATTTCCTTAGTTTTTACCTAATGTCCTTTTCCACAGTCCCATCCATATTACCAATGTAATAAATTATGTTCAATCATTTGACTTAATTTTTAATAAATTTAATTTCATAATAAGCATTACTTAGTAAGGTTACTTAGAACAAAGTTACTAAAAAGCAGGATTTGCCTGTTAAAAATTTCTCTAAGAATTGTAAATTTATAACTTCATAAACCTTGGTCTACTGTGTCAAGGAAATTTCTTCTTTGACAAAGAATTTGTGACTGTGGTGTCAGTTGCTACTCTGATAACATCCTGGGAAATGTGCATCCTCTCACGTGTGGCCTGTCACCTGTTCACAGCCCAGACTCTCCTGCCCAAATTTGACCAGATCGGTTTTCCCCAGACTTCACACAATTAGGCTCTGCTGCCAGTTTACAGGATCTGGGTGCGTATACCACCGTGGTATAGGGTAGAACAATATGTGTTACAGAAATGAGGGGAGACAGCTCATCAACGCATAGGCTTCTAGAAACTTTTTCTCAAAAATGCACCTTCAGACTGTAATCCTCTCTAGACTCTAGTATGTATCTGTGCTTTGTGGGGATCAACATTAGGCTGCCTGTAGGTCTGGATTCCTGGGTTGTGCAGCACGTAGGGAGGGCACATTGGAAACTGGTTACCTGCAACTTTCTCACTCTTCTCTACTCATTTGGAGTTGTCAGCCTCATAAAGATTCTTGTAGGCAGATTGAATCCAAATTTCAGTTCAGCACTTCGATACGTATTCATATATCTCTGGCTTCCTCAACTCGCTTTATTTCATTTGTGAAATAAATTTTCATCTGTTTTGCACCTTCAAAAATTTTAAATTCCTCAATAACTCCAAAGTCCCATCGCATTTTTACCATGAGTTTGTTGTCAACGTGTTTTCAAAATTATGACATGGATATGTAGAAAATGGCATGGATTTTTGTCTAGGTATTTAACAAATGACTACCTTAAAAACTTAAACAGTTTTCTTACTATGTGTACTTACTTCTTTAGATAATAATCTTATCTTGTGAAAATATTTTTCAAAATCTATTTTTCTTGTAATATTGAAGAGACAGTATTTCTCTTTTTTTATTTAAAAAAATTTTTTAATGTTTATTTATTTTTGAAGGAGAGAGAGAGCGTGAGTGGAGGGGGGGTGCAGAGAGAGAAGGAGACACAGAATCCGAAGCAGGCTCCAGGCTCTGAGCTGTCAGCATAGAGCCCGATGCGGGGCTTGAACTCACAAACTGTGAGATCATGATGTGAACTGAAGTTCGATGCTCAACCGACTGAACCACCCAGTCGCCCCTAAGAGACAGTATTTCTAAATACAGTTAGAAACATGAAAATAGATACTCGAGTCTTTTTTACATTCGTGGGAGGGTCTTTTTTAATTTTAGTATACACATAGGGTTGAATTTTGCTTTGAGATGATGTATTATCATATTCAGTACATAGCTTATATTTTCACTTAACCAAGATAGTTTTAAATGAGTGAATGTTGAATATTGCCAAACATCCATATTTAAAAATTTCTTATCAGTATCTATTGAGATGCTTTGTGTGTATAATTTTTTTCTCTTTTGAATATATTTGGTTTAGGGTGTCTCAGTGGTTCATTTGGTTAAGTGTCTCACTCTTGATTTCAGCTCAGGTAATGATCTCGTGGTTCATGAGTTTTGAGCCCCACATCGGCTTCCATGCTGGCAGTGCAGAGCCTGCTTGGGATTCTCTCTCTCTCTCTCTCTCTCTCTCTCTCTCTCTCTCTCTCAATGCCTCTCCCCTGCTCACACTCCCTTGCTCTCTCTCAAACATAAATAAGTAAACATTTAAAAAAAATAGTGTGATCATAACAAATAGTTCATCAACCAAAAGATACTGCAAAAACCCACTCTTGAATTTTTTATGTCAAACATTATTTTCATGTTTTGTATATGAAAACTGATGTTTGTAAAGAAATAAGATAGCAAAATATAGGCAGGTTATGATAAATATGCTAATTTTGGAGGGAATATTAGAGCATATTTTAATGTATTGACAGAATTGTTTTTTCTTTTTAACATATTTGATATTTGTTTCTTACAAAGAAACTTGTTTTGTATATTACTATGAGATAATCTCACTATTATAAAACATGGATGGAAGGAATCCAAATTACAAGTATGCAACCAAAGAGGTTTGAGAATTTACATAAATAACAATTGTATGTTATTTTTAAAATTGGCATTGGAATCTTCTGACATTAAAGTAAAATCCATTTTGAATTAATTGAAGTTAATTTTAATTTAAAAATTATAGTAAGATCACAATGTTACCTACTTGATCAGGTCAATAATGGAATCATAGAAACTGATAAAATAAAGCACAATTTAATATTAAACCCAAGAAGCTTACATGTCGATTTTATAAACTTTGCACAAATATACCACTTTATCACTAGATTAATCAGCTGATTACCTTAGCTAATTTTTAATATTTAGTGGCTCAAACAATTCCAACAGCACTACAAGAAATAGATTGACTAAAATGAGCCACAGTGAACTGAGATTTCTGTTTTTATCTGTGTTGACACGTCCAATCATGGCTTAATGTAAGAATGTTTAAATATTAATTTCAGTTAAATTCAAAATGAACTTTACAGGGTGCCTGGGTGGCTCAGTTGGTTAAGCATCTGATTCTTTTTTTCAGTTCAGGTCATAATTTCATGGTCATGAGACTGAGTCTGGCTTGGTGCTCTGTGCTGGGCATGGAATCTGCCTGAGATTCTCTCTTTCCCTCTTTCTCTGTCCCTCCCCTTCTTGTATGCACACATGCGCCCTCTTTCTTTCTTAAAAAAATGAATAAATACTTACAAAGTCAAAACCAGAAAACCTCAAAACATTGATAAATAAAAATAAGAGAAATTGGGTTGGTGATCTTTAGATTTCCTTCCAAATCAATTTCTCTGTTATATGATCATTAAATGATTTAATGACATTGCAATTTCTTAGGGCTGCATTTAATCTCCATTGTGTGCCATTATGATCCATTTAAAAATTTTCAGGAGCTGATATTTGGTTGACTTGTATATCAATTTGAATTAGGTAGTTTTCTGAAAAAGTTGTATGTTTGTATTTTCCAGCATTTCTGTGAATTTTTTAGCTGTGGGTATTATCAGGTATTACTTTAACAGCAGGATTTATTCAAATAACTTTCAATAACAAAGCGACATGGTGTGTTCAAATTATCCTAATGTTCATCTAAGTATAGATTTATGGATAAGAAATGTTTTAGAGATTCTATGCATGATCCTCTGAATCAAAGCAACCAAAGTAGAGTTAACACTTGGGAATTTCATTCTTACTATAATTTGAATGCATTTAGACATACTGTGATTTCTGATGAAGCTGTTATTAAACATCGTGTTAAGATCTCAGTGGCTTTCTGTTTCCAACCAAGTAGGATTAATTGGTATGGAAATTATTCTCCCATGTAAAACAGCTAAAATACTGGACAAAATATGAGAGCTGTTTTTCAGACTTTGACAGCAGGCAGTGCAAGACTGTGGTCACTGCAAGAGGGGGAATGCATAAAGTGAATTCTACACTTTACCCTAGCTTTCTGGCTAAAGACAATTTTTTGTCTGCAGCAGAAGGGATATGGAAGATGCTATGTCTGGAGGTTAACTACACTGTTTACAACAAATGCTCTCTTGAAAAGAGACTTGAGGGGCCCAACTCCATGGCTGCCATAGTCTAAACCTTACAAATTATAATTCCACTTCTCCATACATGTACATGGAGCAGCTCCACATGGGTCTATCTTCTTGAGGGGGAACTTAGAAGAGAGGGCATAGTGAACTAACTGCAGACTCTGCCTTTGAGGTTGGTTTTGGGGCCTACGCAAGTACTCATTGTCTCCTTCCACCACTGTCCATTCTAAATGCTCCTCATCCTTAGCTTTTTTTTTTTTTTTTAAATTTTTTTTTTTAATGTTTATTTATTTTTGAGACAGAGAGAGACAGAGCATGAACAGGGGAGGGTCAGAGAAAGACGGAGACACAGAATCTGAAACAGGCTCCGGGCTCCGAGCTGTCAGCACAGAGCCCGACGCGGGGCTCGAACTCACAGAACGCGAGATCATGACCCGGGCTGAAGTCGGACACTCAACCGACTGAGCCACCCAGGCACCCCTACTTAGCTTTTATCTGCATGTCATGTTGGCTTACCTGGTGGTATGACCCAAACTGTCATTCTTGAAGGATCTCAGCCCTTGGAAACTATTTATTTTTTAGGCATGTGTCCATTCAGTTATAATTGGGCAAGGGAGTCCCAAGAGATAACCAAGTGGATCAATGGAATTTTACACATTCTTTCCCACTTAGTAAAAGCAGCCCTACCACCTCTTCATGATCAAGGCAAATCATCTCTTCCAAGATATTGAAGTCTCTTCTTGCTTGCTGGTTTCCAGACAAGAGAAGTTCAAAATGCTGAAAGGACAGCCATAGCTTATGGTTCAAAACAACCCTCACTGTGTTTTTTTTTTTTTTTTTTTGGCAGGAGTTCACCCCACCATAGGAGTCAGGACCTCTAATTCTACAAAACCCAGAGAGGTGGATGAAAGCACAAATTCCCCCAGTGAGTCATTGAGAAAGATGGTGAGTGGGACTACTTAACACGTCAACGTTTGATTCCTAGGCCCACATAGTCTTTCTTCTACAGAGACAAGCCCATAGAGTTTTTAGCTGTAGTTTGTGTACTGCATTCCGGAGGGACATTCTGCCCATTACCATATGTACACCCATATGTTTCCACTTCAGAACTCTTTGTGTCCAATATTCCAGTGTTTTCCTTCCAGGTTCCTGGCCAGCTGGCCAGGCTTCTGGTCACTTTCCAGGAATCTATATATAGTTTCCATCTCTGCCTACTTCTCTTTCCACACAAAGTGGATGCCAGGTGCACCATTTAAAGGTCGTCCATTGGGAATATTTTCCCTTTCATTGTCTCTCAAAGTCACCCCTGAGTGTGGCTATAATTCAGCTGCCATTCATTTTTAGCTTACATCCATATACTAACTTGAACTATCTGAAATCCAAGCTCAGAGCTTTTTCTTCTTTTTCAGCTGCACCTATAGAACACTCCCACACACGTGCCTGTAAATAGGACCTAAATGTGGGGTGCTGGTACAACTCTATGGGGTGAAATGGGGTCTGGGTTATCTACTCATATATTCTTTTAATGGACTACTGCTTACAATATCCATATTTATGACTCGGCATGTCAACATAATCCAGCTCAAATGGATACTGTGGTCACGTGTTGAATTAATGTTCCATTGCCATGTTATCAGGGTCGGGAGCTTGCCAGGATTTGTTTTTCAAAAGGCACCTGATTCACTGCTGCAGATGGAGTAGCCTTATTGCAGAACCCTGCACAACCTAACAATCTGCACTGTGATTATCTTAATGGAGCCTGACATAAACTTAACACTGTATCTCAATAGCCCTGCCACATCTGAGTCCATAGATTCTGCCCTATTGTATAGCCTAAGTGGAAAATCTGCTTCCAGCACAGTTTGAATCTGCTATAGGGCTCTTTTTGCTCCAGGCTCTACTCAAGCTGACAGCTTTTAGTGTCAATGCAACTGACACTAGGTGTGCAATGAATTGCCTCCAGAATGTAAAGATGCCTACCATTATCGTGCTGTTTCCTTTAAATTAAGGAGGGCATGCAAGATGCAGAAATTTGTCTAATACTAATTCTGAGGTGATGCCAGTGGATTCCTCACCAGTGGACTCCTAGGAAATTAATTGACTCTTCATTTGGTTAATCTCCTATTTTCTGAAGCACAGTTTGACCAGGACTTCCAGTGTGCTAGCCGCCTCTTACTCTTTCTGACTAGACATCATAGATATCATGGTTTAGGATTTTGTTCACCCAAAACTGTAGGCTCTTTGAAAGCGGGGATCATGGTTTCTCCTTCCTGTATATAGCTCCCAACCTGGTAGAGGGCTCAGTAGAGCAGCTCAATAAAAACTTGTCAAATAACTGGCTGTTTCTTAAAACTGCAGTTAGAAGTCTCTAAGCCATTTTTTTCTGGATGGCTCCCTTTTTAAGGAGTAATTTTTTCCCTGGAATATCTGAGAAAGTACAAAAGCTATTTCTCCATCTGCAGTGTAAGCCCAGTTATTACTGTGGAAGATAACAATTTTTGGTTTGTATGGTTATAAGCATGGGTACTAATATGGATAATATTATGTCCAAGTAAAAAATTTTGGTAGAATGTTATTTTACATTAATTCCATTAATGTAAAAATTCTTTCATGTTCTCAGAAGCATACCTGAGATAATCATCCGAAGCTTGAAAAATATACACTTTGTTTTAAAGTGACAGTGTTAATGTATTTGGTTGCACTCTAGTGTTTCCCTTGGGCTGAAAACATGTTGAACATTTTAGCTTTCTAACCTGTAAACAAATAAAAAAAAATGTTTAATTCCCTAGGGAGACATTTTATTTCTGAAGTTTTATGAACTGCTCTCCGTTTTCTCCTCAGGACCCACAGCATTTAAGTGGGTAGTGCTATATAACCTATAATGTGGGGGAAACTATGAGATGAGGAGATTCAAAGTTATTATTGTCTCATTTATCTCTCTCTCACGCACACAGAGGAAGTTTCAACACTTAGCTTGACATTGAAGGTACAGTAAAACCTTGGATTGGGAGTAACTTGTTCTGTGAGTGTTCTGCAAAATGAGAAAACATTTCTAAGAAATTTTACTTATTAGGTAAACAACTGATGTCTTGCAATATGAGTAGCATGTGATGCCAAATATCACATGATCACAACTGAGCCAATGGTTCTGATCTTTCTCTCTCGCTGTGGGATTATGGGTGATCGTCTCCCATGCTCAGATGCTTATCTCTGGCCGCGGTATTTGGCAGAAATCAATGATTTTTCAGAATGTTGCAATGTGCCCACAACTGGTACTAGTGTATTTTTTTTGTTACTTCAAAGCACCTATGGACAGTCCTTTGCTTTTCCATACAAGAGTAATGTTAGGAATGCTTTGCTTCATTCCAGGTTAGGCTGCTTCCAGATAGAGCCGCTTCCCTCTGCTGTCTTATTGCCAGTTACATTAAATACAGTATATGATAAGAGTTTATTAATACTGTACTATAGTCAACATCCATTAGTGATAGAGAAAGTCATCCTAGACAATAAGTCTCCTCTCTCGTCTCCTTCACACAAGCCACGAAGGTTTTCAAAGGGAAGTGCAGGTTCATTTGTTTATATTTCTTTATATTTTGTATTTTATTTGCTATTTTGTATTAATTACAGTATTGCAATCATTTTTATATGAATATTTTGGGGTTGTGGAATGAATCATCAGAGTTTCCACTTTTTCTTATGGGGAAATTCACTTTGATACACAAGTGCTTTGGATTACAAGCATGTTTCTGGAATGATGCTTGCAAAGTGAGGTTTTACTATATATGTGTGTGTGTGTGTGTATATATATATATATATATATATATATGTATATGTATATATATAGACCTTGCCTTTTGAGAGCTTACAATTTATAAGAGATGAGACATTTCATAAGATCAAAACTAGTAATTTAAACTGCATGCGACTAGGGGCACCTGGGTAGCTCGGTTAGTTAAACGTCTGACTCTTGCTTTCAGCTCAGGTTATGATCTCATGGTTTGTGAGTCTGAGCCCTGAGCTGGGCTCCACACTGACAGTACAGAATCTGCTTGGGATTTTTTCTCTCCCTCTCTCTCTCTGCCCCTCCCCCCTTTCTCTGAAATAAATAAATAAATAAATAAGCAAACAAATAAACTACACGTGACTAATGCAAAAATCCCATAGTCCTATAGAGGCAGGGAGGTTATTTCTAGCTTTATTTATCCCTGAAGATTTAATAGAAGAGGTGGCTAGCTCTTGGGAAGTAGTTAAAATGGCCAGAAGTGAAGAGAAAAAGAAAATTCCTTCCAGAGATTGCCCTGTAGCCATGAATGCATGACATGGGAAAGTAGGTACCTTAACAGTGTTTAACTGGCAACACATTGCAGACTGTGTTGGTAAGGGTGGTTGCAAACACAACCATTACATAAAATAAGGAGCGAGCATCAGCAGGAACAGAAATGTTGAATTGGGTTAGAATCTGGAGTTAAAGTTAGAATTTACAATTTACTGGTTATTATAGCTGCTGACAGAGAAAGCAGACTTATTAGCAGATTTAAGGCTCAGATTCAGCAGATTCAGATGAATTCATATATATATATATATTCAGCAGATTCAGACTTGTATTCTTGAGTATCTGAGAGTGTGGTTGTACCATGAACAGAAATACGTAATAAAAGAAAGACTGACACTGGGACAGAAGAGGAGTCCAAGTGTACCAAATTCTTGCAGGGGGAACATCTCAGAGATGGGAATAAAGGAAAAGTGGATTCTGGGTTCTAAAGTGAAGAGGAGGAAAGGGATGAGGTTTAGATAAGATGAATTCAGTCTTATGAGTAGGTTTGGGGCAAAGTCATCTAAGAGTGGATAGAGAGAAAAAGATTTAACCCTGGATCAATAGTATCTATTTTTCTTTTTGCCTTAGGCTCCAATATGGGTTGGCATGGTACTTTCACTGATCTTGTCTTTATATAAACGTCAATAATTCTGTTCATGATGGAACTTTCAGCATTAATTTGGATGTTTTTAAACATAATGCACTAAAATACTACCTCTCATAATTATTGAGTTCTTTGACACCTCATTAAACTTTGCATCAGAGACATTTACCTTGACTACAGTCCCAGCCTGGATAAAGAAGAAATGGGAATAAAAAAAGAATGATTTCTGCTTTGGAAAACTGGATAGCAATTCATACATAATAAACTAGCATATTATATGGGTGCATGTTCTTAGTGAACATCAAGTATAACAGGGTTTTTAAAAATTGTGCTAAAATTTTTCACAGAGCTAGAACAAACAATCCTAAAATTTGTATGGAACCGCAAAAGACCCTGAAAGCCAGAGCATTCTTGAAAAAGAAAAGCAAAGCTGGAAGCATCACAATTGCAGACTTCAAGTTATATTACAAAGATGTAGTGATCAAAACAGTATGGTACTGGCATGAAAACAGACACATAGGCCAATGGAAAGAATAGAAAACTCAGAAATGAACCCACAACTATATGGTCAACTAACCTTTGACAAAGGATAGAAGTATACCTAATGGAAAAAGTCTCCTCAAAAAGTGGTGTTTGGAAAACTGGACAGCAACCTGAAAAAGAGTGAAACTGGACCACTTTCTTATACCATACACAAAAATAATTTCAAAATGGCTTAAAAACCTAAACATGAGACAGGAAACCATCAAAATCCTAGAGGAGAACATAGGCAGTAAGTAAGCTCTTTGACATCAGTTCATAGCAACTTCTTACCAGGTATGTCTCCTGAGGCATGAAAAACAAAAGCAAAAATAAACTATTGGGACTTCATCACGGTAAAAAGCTTCTGCACAGCAAAGGAAACAATCAACACAACTAAAGGCAACCTTCAGAATGGGAGAAGAGATTTGCAAATGACAAATCTGATAAAGGGTTAGACTCTAAAATATCTAAAGAACTTTTGAAACTCAACACCCCAAAAATGAATAATCCAATTAAAATATTATCAGGAGACATGAACAGACATTTTCTAAAAGAAGACATACAGATGGCCAACAGACACCTGAAAAGATGCTCAGCATCACTTTTCAGGAAGATGCACATCAAAACTAAAATAAAATATCACCTCCCACCTATCAAAATGGCTAAAATCAACAACATAAGAAACAACAGGTGTTGGTGAGGATGTGAAGAAATCAGAATTCTTCCACACTGTTGGTAGGAATGCAAACTGGTGCAGCCACCCTGGAGAACAGTTATGGAGGTTCCTCAAAAAATTAGAAATAGAGCTACGCTACAATCCAGCAATTGCACTATTAGGTGTTTATCCAGAGGATACAAAAATACTGATTTGAAGGGATACATGCACCCCAATATTTATAGAAGCATTATTAATAATAACCTAATTAGGGAAAGAGCCCAAAGGCCCATTAACTGATGAATGAATAAAGAAGATGTAATTTATACATATCCAGTGGAACATTAGCCATAAAAAAGAATGAAATCTTACCACTGGCAATGATATGGGTGGACCTAGAGTGTATGGTGCTAAGTGAAATAAGTCAGTCAGAAGACAAATACCATGTGATTTCACTCATGTGGAATGTAAGAAACAAAACAGATAAACATTGGGGAAAAAAAAAAAAAAGATGCAAACCAGAAGACAGACTTAGCTGTGGAGAACAAACTGAGGGTTGCTGGAGGGAAAGTGAGCAGGGGTATGGATTAAATGGGTGATGGGTATTAAGGAGGGCACTTCTTATGATGAGCACTGGGTGTTGTATGTAAGTGACGAATCATGAAATTCCACATCTGAAACTAGTATTACACTGTATGTTAACTAACTGGAATTTAAATAAAAACATGAAAAAAATTGTGCTAAAAAACATATAGTATAAAATTACCATCTTCACCATTTTTAAGGGTCCAATTCAAAGGTGTTGACCTATATACTCATGTTGTTGTGTAACATCTCTGGAACTTTTCTCACCTTGCAAAACTGAACTCTATGCCATTTAACAATACTCCCTCTTTCTTCCTCCCCTTAGCCCCTAGAACCTGACATTCTACTTTTTGTTTCTAATCAATATGACTCCTTTAGATTCCTCATATAAGTGGAAGCATAGAATTTGTCTTTTGTGACGTACTTCACTTAGCGTAATGTCCTCAAGATTCATTCATGTTGTAACATGTAACAGGATTTCCTTTCCTTTTAAGACTGAATAACTTTCCATTGTGCTATTTGCTGTTGATGGGTATTTGGATTGTTTCTAGTGGGCTACTGTGGATGATGTCGTTGTGAACATGATGTGCAAATATCTCTTCAAGACACAGCTTTCAACTCTTTTGGATAGATATTTAGAAGTGGTATTGCTGGATCTTATGTTAATTCTATTCTTAATTTTTTTTAAGGAACTGTTATACTGTTTTAGAGGTAAAGTGAGTTTTGCCATTTCATAATCCCACCGAAAGTGCACAGAGGTTCCACGTTTTCTATCCCTTTCTATATCTTCAGCAGCACTTCTGCCTATTCAGGTTTTTGGCTCAGTTTTTAATCACACTATTTACTTTTTTGTAGTTGAGTTATAGGAGTTCTTTGTATATTATGGATATTAACGCTTTATCAGATACATGATTTGCCAATATTTTCCCCTACTCCATAGGTTGGTTGTCTTTTCACTCCATTGATTGTGTCCTTTGCACAGAAGTTTTTAAGTATAATGTAGCCCATTTCTCTATTTTTGCTTTTATTTCCTATGCTCTCAGTGTCAAGTCCAAGAAATCTTTGTCACATTCAATGTCGTGAAGATTTTCTTTATGTTTTATTCTAGGATCTTACAGTTTTTGGGTCTTTCATTTAGGTTTTTAACCCATTTGAGTTAATTTTAGTATATAGTTTGATCCAACTTTGTCTTTTAATAACTGTAGCTTTGTAATGTTTTAGGGAATAAGGAAGTGTGAAACCTCCAACATTGTTCTTTTTTTTTTTCTTAATTTTTTTTTTTAACGTTTATTTATCTTTGAGACAGAGAGAGACAGAGCATGAATGGGGGAGGGTCAGAGAGAGGGAGACACAGAATCTGAAACAGGCTCCAGGCTCTGAGCTGTCAGCACAGAGCCCAACGCGGGGCTTGAACTCACGGACCGCGAGATCGTGACCTGAGCCGAAGTTGGCCGCTCAACCGACTGAGCCACCCAGGCGCCCCTCCAACATTGTTCTTTTTAATGCTTGCTTTGGTTATTTGTAGTCCCTTGAAATTCTAAATGTATTTTAGAATAGATTTTTCTTCTTGAAAAAATTTGATAGGGATTGCATTGATTCTTAGATCACTTTGGGTAGTATGGACATTTTAACAATATTATGTCTTCCAGTCCATGAACACAGGATGTCTTGCCATCAATTTGTGTCTTTTTAAACTTGTTCTATCAATAGTTTGTAGTTTTTAGGCTTTCATCTTTTTTTAAAAGTTTGTTTACTATTTTGAGAGAGAGATCACATATCCGTGAGGGAGGGACAGAGAAAGAGGAGATTCCACTCTGTCAGCGCAGAGCCAGACTTGGGACTCAATCTCAAGGGTGAGATCATGATCTGAGTTGAAATCAAGAGTCAGACACTTAACCAACTGAGCCGCTCAGGCACCCTAGGCTTTCACCTTCTTGCTTAGGTTTATCCATAAGTATTTTATGCTTTCTAATGCTATTATAAATGACATTGTTTTCTTAATTTCCTTTTTGGATTATTGATTGCTAGTATATACCCTGCAACTTTACTGAATTTGTTTATTAGTGTACTGACAGTACACTACAAAGTACTATGGAGTTTATATTTGATAGCAGTATGGCGCAGGGGATGAGACTAGTCCTTTGAACCCCACACTGGTCACACTACATATGAAAGACTGTATCTGGTTATGCTTTCAACTTAAGAGGGACTTTGGCTAAATAACCAATATTCTGGAATTCCAGGATTGTATTATCTGCTTTTATATAATGACAGACTATTTTTATGGCAGAAGAAGCAGATTTTACATCTGTTACTGTAAACAATAGAGGACACATTACTAGGTGGATATTTACCAGAAATAATCTCTACTTAAGGAATTCACTCATTTTAAGAATTGTCTAATGGGGGATACCTGGACGGCTCAGTCGGTTAAGCGTCCAACTTCGGCTCAGGTTACGATCTCACAGTTCATGAGTTCAAGCCCCGCATCTGGCTCTCTGCTGTCAGCACAGAGCCTGCTTTGGATCCTCTGTTCCTCTCTCTCTTTGCCCCTATTTTGCTCATGATTGTTTGCTCTCTCTCTCTCTTTCTCTCAAAAATAAATAAACCTTAAAAAAAATAATTGTCTAATGGAATGAATTAACTCAAAAAACTATAAGCCTCTTATCTCCATTAGCTTCCAAACTTAGATTACAAAATCACATAATGTTGGAATATCATCAATCTGTTGAAATATTTTCATTAATAATTTGCCAATAATTGATATATATATATATCAGTAAAACTGAAATTTGATATATCTATTTTATTTTGACATATATTAGATAAATCCATGTTTTTTTGTGGTTTACACTTTTTTTTAAAGTATACTTGGCACACAATGTTACATTAGTTTCAGGTGTACAACATAATGATTCAACATCTCTAGACATTATGCTGTGCTCACCACAAGTGTAGATAACCCACATCATCACACAATACTATTACAGTATCATTGACTGTATTCCCTATGTAGTGCCTTTTATTTCCGTGACTTACTCATTCTATAAATGGAAGTCTATGTCTCTTCCTCTCCTTTACCCATTTAGCCTACCCACCCCCACTTCCCTTTGGCAACCATCAGTTTCTCCTCTTATAGGTCTGATTCTGCATTTTGTGCATTTGTTTTGTTTTTTAGATTCCACAAGAGTAAAATTGTATGTTTGTGTTTCTCAGTCTGACTTATTTCACTTAGCATAATACCCTTAAATCCATCCATGTTGTTTCAAATGGCATGATCTCATCCTTTTTTATATCTACATAATATTCTGTTGCATTCATGTGTGTGTGTGTGTGTATGTGTACATATAGACCACATCTTTTTTTTTTAATTTTTTTTTTCTTTTTAATGTTTATTTATTTTTGGCAGAGAGAGCATGAGCGGGGGAGGGGCAGAGAGAGAGGGAGAGGCAGAATCGGAAGCAGGCTCCAGGCTCTGAGCTGTCAGCACAGAGCCCGACGCAGGGCTTGAACTCACAGACCATGAGATGATGACCTGAGCCGAAGTCAGACGCTCAACCGACTGAGCCACCCAGGCGCCACACAGACCACATCTTTATCCATTCATCTATCAGTGGACACTTAGGTTGCTTCCATATCTTCACTATTATAAATAATGCTTCAATATCTGTAAGAACATATATATCTTCTCAAATTAGTGTTTTTGTTTTCTTTGGGTGAGTATCCAGTAGTGGAATCACTGGATCATATGGCATTTCTAATTATTTATTTGTTTGCTTATTTTTTATTTTAATTTTAGAGAGTGCAAATGGGGGAGAGGGGCAGAGAGAGAGAGAGAGAGAGAGAGAGAGAGAATCTTAAAGCAGGCTCCACACGCAGTATGGAGCCTGATGTAGGGCTTGATTCCAGAAACTTGGGATCATGACCTGAGCAGAAATCAAGAGTTGGATACTCAATCAACGGAGCCACCTAGGCACCTTTCTATTTTTAATTTTTTGAAGAAGCTCATACTATTTTCCACAGCGCTGCACCAATTTATGTTCTCACCAACAGTGCATAAGGGTTTCTTTTCTCCACATCCTTGCCAATTCTTGCTTTTTGTCTTTTGATTCTAGCCATTCTGACAGGTAAAATGTGATATTTCATTGTGGTTTTGATTTGCATTTTCCTTTTGATTAATGATGTTGAGCATTGTTTTGTGTGTCTTTGGCCCTCTACACATCTTCTCTGGAAGAATTCTATTCAGGTTCTTTGTCCATTTTTTAATGAGATTATTTTTGTTTTGGTGTTGATTTGTATAAGTTCTTTATATATTTTGGATATTAATATCTTATTGGATATAGCATTTGCTATAGCATTTGCTATCTTCTCCCATTCAGCGGGTTTCCTTTTGGTTTTGTTGATGGTTTCCTTTGTTGTGCAAAATCTTTTATTTTGATGTAGTCCCAATAGTTCATTTTTGCTTTTGTTTCTCTCACCTTAGAAGACAAATCTAGAAAAATGTTATGGTTTATGTCAAAGAAATTATTGCCTGTGTTCTCTTCTAGGATTTTGATAGTTTCCTGTCTCACATTTAGGTCTTTCATCCATTTCAAATTTATTTATGTGTAGGGATCCAGTTTCATTCTTATACAGGTGGCTGTCTAGTTTTCCTAGCACCATTTATTGAAGAGACTGTCTTTTCCCGATTGTATTTTCTTGTCTCCTTTGGCATAGATTAATTGACCATCTAAGTGTGGGTTTATTTCTGGGCTCCCTATTCTGTTCTGTTGATCTATGAGTCTATTTTTATGCCAATTCCATGCTGTTTTGGTTACTACCACTTTGTAGAATATCTTGAAATCTGGGATTGTGACACCTTCAGCTTTGTTCTTTCTTAAGATTTCTTTGACTATTCAGGGTCTTTTGTGGTTTCATACAAATTTTAGTATTACTTGTTCTAGTTCTGTGAAAAATGCTATTATTATTTTGATAGGGATTGCATGAAATCTGTATGTAATCTTTGACTAATATGGACATTTTAACAATATTTATTCTTCCTATCCATGAGCATGGAATATCTTTCCATTTGTGTTATCTTCCATATTCTTCATCATTATTTTATGGCTTTCAGAGTCCTGGTCTTTTACCTCTTTGGTTAAGTTTATTCCTAGATATTTCATTATATTTGGTGCAACTGCAAAGAGAATGGTTTTCTTAATTTCTCCTTCTGCTACTTCACTATTAGTGTAGAAATGCTACTGATTTCTGGGTGTTAATTTTGTATCTACCAACTTTACTGAATTCGTTTATTATTTCTAATTTTTGATCGAGTCTTTAGGATTTTCTATGTACAGTATTATGTTATCTACAAATAGTGGCAGTTTAACTTCTTCCTTACCAAATGGATGCTTCTTATTTCTTATTGCTGTGGCTAGGACTTCTAGTACTGTGTCTAATAAAAGTGATGACAGTGGACATCCTTGTCTTGTTCTTCATTTTAGAGGAAAAGCTCTCATTTTTTCACCATTTAGTATGATGTTAGTCTTGAGTTTTCAATGTGGCCTTTATTATGTTGAGGTATATTTCATCTAATGCCATTTTGTTGAAATTTTTTTCATGAATAGATGTTGAATTTTGTCAAATGTTTTTTCTTCATCTATTGAGATTATCATATGATTGTTTATCCTTCATTTTGTTAATGTGTATCACATTGATTTGTGAATACTGGACCATCCTTACACTTCTTCAATAAATCCCGCTTGATCATGATGAAGGGGATCTTTTTAATGTATTGTTGTATGCAGTTTGCTAATATTTTGTTGAGGATTTTTGCGTTTATAACAGTTTTTGACCTATAGTCCTCTTTTTTTGTGGTGTCTTTGTCCAGTTTGGGTATCAGGGCAATGCTGGCCTTGTAGAATGTGTTTGGAAGGTTTCCTTCTTTCCCAGTTTTTTTGTTTGTTTGTTTTGTTTTTTTAAAATAGTTTGAGAAGAATGGATATTAACTCTTTTTTAAATGGTTGGTAGAATTCACCTGTGAATCCCTCTGATCCAGGACTTTCATTTTTTGGTACTTTTTTTTGATTACCAATTCAATTTCATTACCTGAAATCAGTCTATTCAGATTTTCTATTTCTTCTCGATCCCATTTTGGAAGACTGTATGTTTCTAGGAATTGATCCATTTCTTCTAGGATGTCCAATTTGTTGGTGTGTAATGTTTCATAGTACTCTCTGTAGCCCTTTGTATTTCTATGATATAAGTTGTTACTTCTCTCTCACTTCTTATTTGAGTCCTTTCTCTTTTTTTCTTGATGAGTCTGGCTAAGGGTTTACCAGTTTTGTTTATCTTTTCAGATAAATGCATGTTTTATTTTATAAATGCATGTCATTTTAAGGGGTTCATTTCTGAAGTGGATATGAATACAAATTTTATATGTTCATATAAAATATATTAAGAAAACAGGGATCTGAAAATTAGTGGTTTAAATAAAAAATCGAAATTTTCTAATCTCTAATACCCAAAGCCTGTAATGTTAGGTTTTATTTATTTTCAGACTGGTTTTAGAAAAAAAAAGAAATTCTATTTATTTCACTATTATAAGGATTCTCAAAAAACTTTCAAATGGTCAGCTAGAATTTACATATTTATTTGGGTACTAATTTTGTTCCAAGAATGACAAAATTATGTGTATAAAAGTAAAAGGCAAAGAGAAACAGCTCATGTGGCAATTGCTGTGTGATATCACTGCGGACAAAAACTATTGGTTTGTCACAACTTGGAGTTATTTAGCTTGTAAAATGCCAGTGTTTACTTCTGTATGGCAGCTGAGTGGTGATGTGTATAATAAAATCCTGAAATACTGGAATGCTTACTCATTTTCCACTATTTCTGGTTTAAGTAATAAAAATTATGGCTTAGTGATTCTGCCTGAAATATTCATGTAAACACTCTTCTTCCCAGCTCCATTCTTCCCTCCCTGGCATCCATGACAGCTGTGTTGACTTTACAGTTGGTAATTTTAAGAATGTGTTGGGGAAAGGAACATGGGAATAAAGGAGAAAATTTTCTCTGTTCAGCCTTGGCAGATGTCTGGAATTCATGCCCAGTGAACTTATATTCAGTGTAGGGAAATATCTCATCAAGAAGATAATTTTGTATTAGAAATTTCACAGATGTAGAGGAAAAAACTACCTGCATGCTCTTTTTGCTGTGAAAGAATAGTATCTGCCTTATTGATGTTTACACATTTTCAGTGGTGGCCACCACAGTTACCAGGTCTTTTTAGATATGCCTTTCTTTCCCATTTCTTTCCCACTTCCTCATTGAACTCCATACTTCTGGCAGCCTGTTGTGATACTGAGGTGGGCTCTACTGGCCACAGAGTCTTTATTGTGTCTTGTGAATATCTTGTGTCTTCTGACACAGTGGCATAGTCGAATGCTCTTGCTGCACAGGAGGTTGCTTAGACCTGTAAAACCTAATGCCTTGAGATTTCCTTCCTGATCCCACATTTCTCCAAACTGAAAATATTCCCAAACTTAATCAGAATCCTAATCTACAGCTACAATGAAGGGTTTGGAACCTTAAGTACTTGCTGGGGACCACTAACTCTGTCATGTTCTTCTCGCACACTGTTTTCTTCCCTGTGTTTACATTCCAGATCTTTAAGCTGCATTTCTTTATGGTCCATGTTTTCTGCACTCATTTACTTAAGTGTTTTTGGGGTTGTTGTTGTTGTTCCATTATGCTGTCCCCCATTACTTGTGAGAGGGCTCAGTTGAATTTCAAATACTCTAATATGCGTAAGTTCGTTTCTTTCTTTTTCTAACACCTTTAAAGCAATTACTATTTTCTGTAATTTAGTGCTTTTTATTTTTTGGCCATGCCCAATGTTTCTCTTGTAAAATCTCTCATAGTGAGTGATATAAATCAACATGTTCCCCAATTCATACATATATTCTGCTATAAATGGCTATTTGTGTTTGTTCCCAGTTTAGAGCTATTTGTGATGCTATACATATTCTTGCACATATATTTTGTACACATTTGTATTGGTTATATACCTAGGAGTAGAACTACTAGGTCAAAGAATATGCAGATATTTTTATCTTTGTAGATACAGGTAAAATGTTGAATAATTTTGTTTCACAAATTTTGTTTCACTTTTTCTTGTATATGTGTGAGAGTTACAGCAGGGACTGGAAGGTTTTGAGCAGAGATGCATCAAGTGTCATGATCTGCTTTCAAAGCTCCAGTCTGGCTCCTCTGCTAAGGATGAATTATGTGGGTGTAAAGGTAGAGGCAGGAAGATTAGTCAGGGAGCAACTATAGTCATCTGAGCTTTGACCAGAATAGCAACAGTGGAGGTGAAGAGAAGTGGCTAGATTCTAGACACGTTGTGAATGCCTGGTCAGTACTCCGTGCCGAGAGATTGGGTATGGGTATAAAAAAGAAAGAACTTAGGCAATATCTAATGATTTTGCCTGATCAACTAACAATGACAAAGACTGAGGGTGACATCGTAGTCATAGATATGATCTGCTTAGGAGATATTAAAAGTGAGGTGCCTATTTGAGAGCAAAGGGAAATAGAAGTAGTCCATTTGATATAAATCTGGAGTTCACAGAAGTGATCCAGGCTAGGGATGTAAATTTTTACAATGACTGTATTACTTTAAAGACTTATCTAATAATACCTTGAAAATGTTATGCTGACTTTTTTTTCCTTTCACAAATATGCTTGATGTTTTATAACCTCTTGTTATAACTATCTCAGTCTTTGAAGGATCTCTTCCCTAATAACTGGTACTATGGGCTCTACTTGTGACTTCCAGAAGGCATTGTGTTCATGATTCTGACAACTGCTCTCAGAGACTTTGCTTCTTTTCCTCTGTCAAATTTATTTAGGCCTTCAATTAGTTACCAACATAGTAAAGGAAGAAATAGTCTCATTTTCTAAAAGCTTAATTAAGACCAATTTCTCCTAGTACATTTCTTCTTCCCTGTTATATTTGCCTGTCAGGTCTATCCTGGCATCCCACAACCTCATTGCCATTATCTAATCTGTTCCTTAAGATCTCAATCTTTTTCCTAAAGAAAGATTTTCCTTCCTATTTTATTTTTATTTTAATTTTCTCATTCTCTGTTCTGATAGTAAAATCAAAGCGTGTTTTTTAAAACCATCAAAGAGATGGCATTTCAGGCAAAGGCTCTGTAAACTGTCTTTGTATTTACAAAAAGGAAATCACAGATTCTTTTCAAAACAAGGGACTTTATTCTTTATTATTTGTCTATTTATAAAATCATACAACCTTCTATGGGTAAAGACAATGTTGGGCATTAGAATCCTAGAGCCGTGTTCAAAGATTTTATACTTAACAAATCAAGAGCCAATCTGAAATCACATGCTAAGTGTGGCCCTTCAATCACTAGAATCCATAAGATTAGATGTTCCACTGTCCCCTCCTCTGGACCAGAATATACTTTGAAAGTAATCACAAAGAGGAGCGCCTGGGTGGCTCAGTCAAACTTTGGCTCAGATTATGATCTTGTGGTCCGTGAGTTCGAATCCTGTGTGGAGCTCTGCGCTTACAGTTCAGAGCCTGGAGCCTGCTCTGGATTCTGTGTCTCCCTCTCTCTCTGCCCTTCCCCTGCTCATGCTTTTTCTCTCAAAAATAAATATTATTATTTTTTTTAATTTAGAAAGTAACTACAAAGAGATGGAATTTGGGCAGGCTTTCTGCAACTCTTTCCAAGGCCTGACTGTCACAGCCCACAGAATAAGGCTCGTATTTGCTAAACTTTCAATAAACCTGCTCATAGAAGTTCAGTTCTGCCTCTAGAAAAACAGCTTTTGGTGGACTGTCTGAAGCTGCCTGCCTGGGGCACAAGATAAAAGCCAGACTCACACCTGTGAAAAACAACTATAAGATACAACATAAGCCTCGGCAAATAACTGAGGTAAAAGTGACCCAGTTGTTAAACGGTCACCAAAACTGAGTTCCTGACAGGAGTCCCAATCTATAATTTTTCTTCCCAAATGTCATCCTTGTCTGTCTCTTAATTTTTCTGGCAAAAAAACAGCAGATGTGGGGCTTGATGGAGCTCAATAAATAGCAAGACTTATCCCACAGGAATTTTTTACTAATTGTGAAATTGGACATGGAGTAAGAAAGATTGAAAATGAAATGTCCCTTTTATTACTGAATGGTTAGATTGACCTATGGTGCTTAGGTATGCAGACAGACAATATATGCTTCCTTATTTTGAATGCCAGAATTGTATATATGGATATAAGGCAGTACTAGAAAATCACAGTTTCCTAGAGGAACAGGAGCGGAGGAACAGATCAACAGGGATGCCTTTGGTAAGAATCTGACTCCCAAGAGGATGAGAAGGGAAGTATTTGAGTCACAATGAGCAGTGGCTTTTCCAAAGTCACCAAGGAAATAAACTCCACTTATTTGGGGAGATGTGAATGCCGCAGGATAGCGCAAGAGAGCAAGGATGTATTGGGAAAAATTCTTCTACATAACAACCTAAGAAATAACAAATAAATCTTCTCTTTTCTCTAGTGCCCCCTGGAAATAGCATGGCCGGCACAGGATTTAAATTTTAGAATAAAATGCTCGGTGTAGGGTGGACACTGTGCTAGAGGCAGAGAGACCAATTAGGAGGCTATTTCCATGATCCAGATAAAAGATGATGGTGAGATCCTCACGTCCTGGGGATGTACAAAAGAGGAACTAGACTCTATGTCATATGTAGGAGGAAGAATCAACAGTATCAGACTGGATGTTAGTGGTGAGAGAAAGAAGAGAGTGACCGCAAGTTAGTGGCCATATAACTGGAAATGATAACGTCCTTCACTGAAGAAATTGAAGAGGAATCACCATTCCTGGTTGAGAATAATAAGCTCAAATTTGGGCATACCAAGGTTGAGATTCTATGAGACCCCCAAAGGGAGATAACCATGAGGATGCTAGATATATGGATAATATGTTATATCAGGGGAAAGTGTGATATATCCTAAAAATATATCCTTGGGATTCACTACATTCAAGATGGATATTGGAGATTGAAGTTTTTGGAATTGAGGAAATCAGTCAGGAGGCAATGTTGATGGAGATGAGGGCAGAAAAGACATCTCTGGAGAACATGTAAGTAAAAGAGGCAGGCAAGGAAAAAGCCTGAGAAGCAGCAGGAAGGTCAAGGATATTGAGATGGCCACAGGAAAAAAGCCATTTTAAGGAGAGGAACGCTTATGATACAGCAAATGAAATAAGACTGGCAATATCCACTGGCTGTAGTGGGAAAGTGGCAGGGTCCCCAAGAGTTTATCAGGACACAGGTTGGTGTTGTGCAGATAAGGTGGTGAAAGACAGAGGGATGAGGTTGAGTGTGACTAGAGAGGAGAATAAAGACATCTCTTTGAAGAGGATTAAAAGGCCAGCCTTCCAGTTATAAGTAAGTCACATAGATGAAAGGCAAAACAACACACACACACACACACACACACACACACACACACACACACTTTAAGAAGCAGTGACTCAAAAGAAAAAAGAATCATGTGTCTAGAAAGGGGTTTTTTAAATTTAATTTCCACAATTTTAAAATGAAATTTAAATAATTCAAATAATGGTAATGGAGTATAACTTTTTAAATACAAATCTAACGAGAATAGTGGAATTCTATTTTGGGGGACAGATTGTGCTTATTTGGGATTCAAAGTTAGTGTTCCCTGTTATCAAAATATATTCCAGATATTCACCAATAGTGCTGATCTGTAATGGCATTTTACATGTTTTGTCTTTAAAAATGTCTTTTCACACAGATGTGTATTGTCAAATAGTGCTCTCAATCTGTGATGATACAATTTACTTTGAAAATATTCATCATTTGGAAGTCTGAATTTAAGAATTCTTTTAGATGCTTCTCTTGATATTTTCCTCTTAGCATGTATTTACAATGCAGACCAATCACTTGCGATTGAAGGTTAAGTGAAAGCTCTTCAACTGTAGTTATATGGATTTAAAAAAAAAGATTCTAAACTTTAATTTTTAGAGCAATTTTAGGTTCACAGCAAAACTGAGTGGCAACTACAGAGAGTTTCCATATACTCCTATTACCCACCCGCCCACACTGTCCCACCCTTCTCTCTATAGTCACACCAGGGTAGTACACTTGTTATAATCAGTGAACCTATACACATCATTTTTACTCAAAGTTCATAGTTTACATTAGGGTTCTGTTTTGGTGTTGCACATTCTGTGGGTTTGGACAAATATAGTGACATGTGTCCATCATTACAGTAACATATACAACACTTCCATTGCCCTAGAAAATCCTCTTTGCCCTACCAATGCATTCCTTCCTCCCCCCCCCCCCCTAATTTCTGGAAACCACCGATGTTTTTTCACTGTCTCCATAGTTTTGTCTTTTCCTGAATGTCATATAATTGGAATCACATAGTATATAGACTTGCATATTGGCTTTTTCACTAGTAATATGCATTTAAGTTCCCTCTATGTCTTTCCATGGCTTGATAACTCCATTTTGAATAATATTGAATAATATTCTGTCATCTTGATATACCACAGTTTGTTTATTCATTCACCTACTGAAAGACGTCTTTGTTGCTTCCGGGTTTTGACAATTGTGCGAAAAGCTGCTATAAACCTCCACGTACAGGTTTTTGTTTGGACATGAGTTTTCAACTCTTTTAGGTAAATACAAAAGAGCATAATTGCTGGATAATATGGTAACATTAGGTTTAGTTTTGTAAGAAGTACTAAGCTATCTCTCAAGTGGCTATACCATTTTACCAGCAATTTATTACTCCCAGCAATGAATAAAAGTCCCTGCTATTCAACATCCTTGCATGCCTTTGGTGTTAGTGTTTTGGATTTTGGCCATTGTAATAGGGTGTACCTTGTCTTCATGTACAGTTCCTTAATGATATATCATGTGAAACATCTTTTCATATACTTATCTGTCATCTCTATATCTTCTTCCATGAGATGTCTATTTGCGTCTTTTTCCCATCTTTTCATTGGGCTGGTTTCTTACTTTTGAATTTTAAGAGTTCTCTGTGTATTTTGGATACTAGTCCTTTCTCAGATAGGTCTTTTGCAAACTTTTTCTCCCAATCTGTGGCTTGTCTTTTCATTCTCTTGACATGGTCTTTCATAGAGCAAATGTTCTTAATTTTATTAAAATCTTGATTATCAGTTATTTCTTTCATGAATCATGCCTTTGATGTTGTGTCTAAAAAGTCATCACCATACCTAAATTTGTTTAGATTTTCTTCTAGGCTATCTTCCTGAAGCTTTATTGTTTTGTGTTTTACATTTAGGTCTATGATTACAATTAGGTCTTGATTTAATTTCTATGAAGGCTGTAAGGTCTTCATCTGTGTATACTTCTTGCATGTAGATGTCCAGTTCCAACATCATTTGTTGAAAAGCCTGTATCTTCTGCATTGTATTGCCTGCTCTTTTGTAGAAGATGGATGAACTGTATTTATGTGATTCTATTTCTAGGCTCTCTGTTCTGTTGATCTATTTGTCTATTCTTTCAACAATACTGTGCTTTTTTTTTTTTTTATTACTTTAGCTTTATAGTAAATCTTGAAGTTGGGTAGTGTCAGTCTTCCAACTTTGCTCATTTTCAATATTTTGTAGTGAAAGAATTTTTAAACACAGGAAAAGACTAGAGCAATTCTATATAATGAGGAAAAACTTATCAATATACAGGGTGAGGTTGAATAGGGAAGGAAAAACTTCATTTAAAACCTCCAAAGTCCTTTTGTCAAAAGAAAATAAGCACCATTATACATTTCCAGTAATATCTGTCATCATTAATATTAGATTTATTTATTTGAGGTTAGTACTAAAGGTTTGATATTTTTAATATTCTAAGAAATTTTATAAAGGGAATATTTAATACGTGTTAAAATAATTTATGAAATCTGTTTAATTGCTTTATACTAAACATGACAAAATTTGTTGGCAAATAAAATGAAAAATTATCAAAAATAATTTTCACTCCTTGTCATATTCTTATTATAATTAACAGCCTTGATGCTATCTTCTTGTTGTTAGCAAGAGTACATTTAATGATAAAATTATCCATGACTTGATGTATTATATAGGGCAAAAAATAACAAAGAGGCAATCCAGCAACAAATTCCTTCTCCATTTCCAGGAGTGGTTGGAGAGAAGGCAAGAAACAACAGGTAGCTTACAGAAATAGAAAATCTATAGTTTTCTCATTTCCTTCCTGCATCAGGCAGTGTTGTTGGTGAAAAGGGGTAATCTCATGTCAGAAAGAAAAAGAACCATTTTTTAAAAAATATCTGATAAAAGAAACCTGTAGGATATACAAAACAGATATAAATACACAGTTAATTATTTGATTTGGATATTAAATTTCACTGGTATATAGAATGAGAATTTTTTTTAACATTTATTCATTTTTGAGAGACGGAAACAGAGCGAGAACATGGGGGGAGGGTGGGGGGAGAAAAGGAGACAAAATCTGAAGGAGGCTCCAGGCCCTGAGCTGTCAGCACAGAGCCCTACACAGGCTCATGAACCGTGAGATCATGACCTAAGCCAAAGTCAGACGCTTAACCAGTTGAGCCACCCAGGCACCCCTAGAGTGAGAATTTTTAAAACAGTAATGTATATCTGCTAAAAACTGAGGTTCCAGGAAAATCCAAGTAGTATAATTCTGATTAGGAGGCATTCTGCTACATCCAACCATAAACCTGAACACACACACACACACACACACACACACACACACACTGTGATGATTAATAAATTTCTGTGAGGTTCACTAAATTGAAATTTTTATAAGTATTGTCAGAAGCAGAAGGGGCAGGAATAGCAAATTGTGATTAATAATAAAATTATAAACTGACTCAGTGACATTGTACTGTTGGAGGCAAAAGAATAATTCATTAACAATCATCTCCTATCTCTTCTTCTCTCTAAAGATAGTATTAAAAAAAAAAACCAAACAAACAACAATAGCATTAATTTGCTAAGGAAATTTAATCTTTTATTGAAGAAGTAAAAACAAAAATATGAGTAATATGCTTTTGGCTATTCTTGAGACTAATATGAGTTTCAAATGCTCTGCATTGAAGCCAGGAATTTTGCTAATTTCAAATGAGATAAATGTATCCTGCTAGAGCTATTAAAACCATGTTGTTGAAAGGGTTATGAATGAGTTCCAAATTCAGGCAGGCTGCTAATATCACAGCATGAAAATACAAAAAAAAAAAAAATCAACATACCTGTGTTAAGAGATATGAGCAAGGGCATGAACTTTTAGTATGTGATTACCATCAGTCAAGGACTGTGCAGTATGTTCTATGACACCTACATTATCTCATTTAATTCTTACAGATTATGCTTACCATTAGTGTATTTTACCCTTATTTTAAAGATGAGTAAACTGAGGTTCAGTGTCATTCACCACATATTTGAACTCAAGTCTTCTGCTATTAAACCTAGTAAATATACTTTTCATTTTACTGTGGCTAATGTAAGCATGTTAATTATTTTGTAGGAAATGATCCCTGCTTACCTTCACACCCAAAGGCAGTGGAAAAATTAATAGAAATTTCATCATTTCCTTTTTTAAGCCTTTTGTGCCTATCATATAGAGATTCAATTTCTAAAAAAATGCTTTAGGGTTTTTTTTCCTTTTTTTGGAAGCAGAAAACTTTAGAGCATATTTTACGCAAGTTAAAAATGTTGGCTTTATGCAGCTTTTAGAAAAGGGTTTATTTGCTGAAATACACAGGTTTTCCACTGTGCTTAATTTCCCCTGAAGTAGTATAATGTATATATTGCTACAAAAATGTGTTAAAATCCGTCAGATAGAACTTGATTTATGTACTTTACCAAATATTTGCTATACTTAAATAAAAATTGTATCTACTTCTTAAAAAAGTTTTGCTCCTGCAAGCAGAATTTTTAAAGACTTACATAATGGATAGGTATTTTCCCCCTGAATGGCACCCTTGGAAAATGGATGAGAAGATATTTCCTCTGATGAGAACTCAAAGGCAGTTCTGCAGAGAAAATACCTATAAAGATGCTACACAGTTAAGAGATTTATTTTTAAATGAATTTATAGCACTGAGGAAAAATAGGCATGGCATTTACTACATGTCTTATATTAACTAAAGAATTATAGCCTTTTAAAAAATGTTTATTCATTTTTGAGAGAGAAAGCAGTAGGGGAAGGGCAGAGAGGGGGACAGAGGATCTGGAGCAGGTTCTGTACTGACAGCAGTGAGACAGGCGCAGGGCTCGAACTCATGCACTGTGAGGTCTTGATCTGAGCTGAAGTCAGGCACCCTCTATATAAATCCTTAAATGTCTCTAAAATAGTGATTATAGGCATACATTTGATAGACAATAAGCTGAGAAGAAAGTTTTAGAAACAAAAGGGATTCTTACAGTTAATAAAACTTCTAATTTCGTCTCAAGTGATTTTCTGTACACTTAGGACTAGGGTATAACCTCACTGATAATATCACTGTATCTGGATAAAAGACTGAAGATAAGAAGGTTTGACCGGTGATGAAAGCGTTAGAAAAGGTAGGGACCCAGAGAACAATATTTGTGGTGATTGATTTAGGACGTGGCTTCCCACATGGAATGTGTCAGCTGTCACAACTATTCAGTTTGCCTGAAGTTTCAGTTTCTCCCTATGATGGAGTACATTTACACAACCTGCTTCCTTGAACGCTATTGGCATTCTTGACATTGGTTGAGTTTAGAGCACTGACAGTATTGTTTTTATCAGCCTGTGAAGTTGAGAGCTGTGACCTAGACCTTTATAAATTCACCACGGTAATCTCTGGGGCCTGGCTGGATGGTTAGTTGCCTGCTCTGGTAAACATTCCTTCAGCATTGGTAGGTGAGCATTTCATCACTCAGTAGATGAGCACTTTTTCCTCTGGGAAGATTTATACTGTGTGATTTATAAAAATGATATCATTGGTTTCCAAAATATTCTCTTGAAAGACAATATTGTGAGTCCTTTGAGAGTCTTCTTCACTCTGTCCTCAGGGCTAATCACTGTGCTTGGCACACAGTCAATGTTGTTGGACAAATATTTCTTGAATGAATAAGTAAATGAATAAGGGACATAATTTAAACAACGAAAATACCTAGTTAGGAAAGGAAAAAAATTGCTAACTCCAAAACCAATGATGTATTAACCTACGTATTGTATGCAATGATGCATAAGCCACCTACTTATTAGCTTTCAACCACAATGATAATATAACCTTAAATACATTCTGATAATGATTATATTTAAAGTCTCATTTTAATATCATCTCTTATCCGTTGGGCTGAGAAAGTTGGGTTACAGGCTTGAAAGTGAAAAGTGAGAGGAAGAAGTTTGCAGAGTTTTGAATCCAGCCAATCCCATGTAAGAATTTTAAGTGCTTCATTAGTTTAAAAGGGTAGACTTGTTAAAACAGTTTTGGTCATTCCTGCTTCCTTGAAATATTTTACATTTTAATTAATTTTCTTTCTCACTCTTCCTTTGGGAAAGAAAAGAAAACAATATAATTGTCTGTTCAAGTACAAGAATAGCAGTTTTAGACCATTTGTCTGCTTGGGATTGGGATATTCCAGTTAAATAAACACACTGGGGACTGATTTCTGGTTGAAACTATTATCTGGGGAAATAACAGACTGGTTAATATGTGAATTAGTGTAGGTGAAAAAATCCAGTTTGGTAGTAGCATTAACTGTCTAGATAACATACATTTTATAAAGATTAATAGTAACTAATTCTCATTCTAAGAACAAAAGAAGGAGCAACATTTAGTTCTTATTTAAATACTCCTATTTAAATAGTCCTTTGTAGGCAATTAATGAACTTCTAACCAGTCACTTGAATTTGTAAATTCCTGAAAATTTGCTCTGACCTCCCTAGCAGACTAATATTGATCTAAGACCATTTTTAGCAAGAGTGGTACCAGAAAGCTCTCAGTAAAAGTGGATTCCAGACATAGGTAACTCCAAATAAACGTAATATCAACACTATAGTGGAACAATGTCACATTCTGCAGATTGCCCAGATGGTTCAGTCCTATAGGACTATATTGTGATAGAAAACTGTGGAATTGATATAGTCCTAGGGCCAGTCCATGAATATGTATGTTTGCTCAGCCATGTTGATGAAAACCACCTTCGAGTCTCCTTTTTGATGGGTTTAGAAAAGAATGCATTCAACCAGATCAATAATTGAATACCATGTCCTTGAAGGAATAAACACTAATAAACGTGCCATATTC
The DNA here is from genome assembly GCF_023721935.1 of Panthera uncia. Taxonomy (NCBI): domain Eukaryota; kingdom Metazoa; phylum Chordata; class Mammalia; order Carnivora; family Felidae; genus Panthera; species Panthera uncia. The sequence goes on from NC_064811.1 coordinate 56,844,819, forward strand.
ACCCCATCAGCTACAATTTGAGGTATGACTTGGTTAATTTGCAGTAGTCCATTGGCATTTCCATGATGCATCCTTTTAAAAAAACAAAACAAACAAACAAAAAAAACCAGCAGCCAGTAAAGTGAAATAGTTCTTATTTTACAAAGTAAGGAACAAATGTGAGGGTTCCGACAAATATTAACTATGACCATTCCAGTTATACTTCTGAAAACTGAAACTTTGGTAGGTCCATGGACCTAGTGGAACCACTGTGAGACAAAACTGGGTTAGAATTCCACCTGACCCCATCTCCTCATGTGCCTTATGTTGCTGGGAATCAGCATCACGAGCATTGTGTCCAATAGTCCTGTCATTACATGAAGGGCCATAGGTCCCTTTGGGAAAGAACTATAGGAATCAGTACTATATACATAATAGTAGTTTTTGCAGACTCTTGCATGGGTACCTGGCCTTTCCTTCAGGTTTTGGTTCTGCTCTCAGACCTGGTTCAGGTCTGGAAAGTAGACAAAAGGCTTTCCATAGGGCAGCAAATCTTAGGCTTCTAGACATATTAAAGCAATATTCTTGTTGGGTGCTCATCTTCCTTGCTACCATGAACACCTTGCTCTATTAATCATCTCCATAGTTTGTATAGGTCAGCATTCCGATCTTGTTGCCCAATAAGCCTATCCTGCTTCTACCAAAATCATAGGCGCCTAGGGAGCCTGGTTTTTTGAAAAAAGCATTGCAAATCATTGGCCTTGACCTACAGAGGATAGCCATCTCTGAGCTTTGTGGTGATGCCACTGCTTCCTCAACATTGCATTCCTTATTTCATGATAAATGAAGTAATCTCCCTGAAGAACATACGAAACTGGTGGATTTCTGGTGTTATACAGTACATTCATTCTAGCATGCCCACTTCTGAGACTTTGGATGCTTTCTTCCATAGTCTGTGACAGCAGTTCTGGTATCTCTACTTGTCTGGGATTCTAAGGGCCATTCTATCAATGCATTAGATCTGTGTGTGATGTTCTTGCCAGGTATTAAATTCACTTTCTTAAAAATACTGTCCTGGGGCGCCTGGGTGGCTCAGTAGGTTAAGCGTCCGACTTCAGCTCAGGTCACGATCTCGCGGTCTGTGAGTTCGAGCCCCGCGTCGGGCTCTGGGCTGATGGCTCAGAGCCTGGAGCCTGCTTCTGATTCTGTGTCTCCTTCTCTCTCTGCCCCTCCCCCATTCATGCTCTGTCTCTCTCTGTCTCAAAAATAAATAAAGGTTAAAAAAAAATTAAAAAAATACTGTCCTATATCCATAAACTCTCCCTTATTCATGTTTATATCCCATCCTCTCAACCCAGGACTCCCAGAATTCACTTGCAGACACTCTCCCACTTCCTGCTTCCATTTTCAGTAGCTTCTTTGGTGTCCACTTCCTTTCCTACATTTGAGGCCCAACATTTTCCTATTAGGGTGATGCAGAGATTTGACCTGAGTTAGGAGATAGAGATAAAAACAGACCCTCAGAAAGATGAACATTGAGTTACAAGACACCATCATAATTTGAGGCCTCTGCAAATTTTTTAAGCAGGGCACATAGGAAAGGGGCTCTGCCTTTCCACAGGGGGAATGGACCATTACTGCAGGTTTTGAGGGTTTAAAGAAATCTGAAGATTTATAGTTTTCAAGTGTACACACCCTGATAGGTCCATTCTAAGTCTCTGGGTCCTGTTCATTCTATATCAGGGCCCTGACTTTGACGTAATAGTCTAGGTTCTGAGAATTTAAGCATTCTTTGAAGTTCTGCCACCATTACATTCTGCTCTTGAGCTCTATCTACCCTCTAGCTGCAGGAGATGAATATCTCTTTAAATACTTACAAGATGGCCATGTCAGCCTCATACTTTCTGTCTTTAATGAACAATGACACTCAACAGCTATCTAAATCTGTAATCCTTATAGTCCATTATTTCCCCAGCATGCTAGGGACTGTGAATAATCCTCTTCTCACCAGTGATAGGGTTTTGGGGGGTGAGCTACCTCTAGAATCCATTTTTATTAAGAGTTTTCTGACATCACTCTTGGTGCAAACTGTCTAAGGTCCACGTATTAGTCTGCTAGGGCTAGCATCACAGAATACTACAGAATGGGTGGTTTAAAAAACAGAAATTTATTTTCTCACAGTTTTGGGAGCTGGAAGTCCAAGAAGAAACTGCCAACATGGTGGTTTTCTGGTTTTCTCTCTCCTTAGCTTACAAGCAACTGCCTTCTCACTGGGTCCTCACATGTGTACTCCTGGTGTTTCTTCATCTTCTTATTGGGTCAGGCCCCGCTATTTGACATCATTTAATTAATATCTAATTTTCTCTTTAAAGGCTATATCTCTAAATACAGTCACATTGAGGATTAGGAGTTTAACATGAATTTTGGAGGGACACCATTCTGTCCATAAAAAGTTAAATAGAATCAGAGCCTGAGAAAAGGGATTCCTGTGAATGTGACTTACTGAGGGAAGACTTTCAGGGAAAGAGAAGGAGGGGGGGGGGCAAGATACAAAGCAAGAAAGAACTAAGCAAGACTATAATCCATCTGAGACGAGTTTTGACCTGATTCTATAGAAAACTCTAGAGTTCAAACAGCCCCACAGAATTGTCCCAATCTTGAGGCAAGGAGGCTAGCACTTGTACCCCATATCCATCCGTTACTGGCTGCTGGATGTCCCTGGGAGTATGGCATAGCTCTCAGTCCCAGGAGAGGGCAATTCTTTAGAGAAGAAAGCAGCTGTAAGCAGTTACCAGCTGGTGATATGTGTATCTACTTGTAAAGGAGGTCTGGACAACCAACAGCATCCATTGTACACAAAAAAGTTTGTTTCATGTCTCACAATATGTACACACCACTTAAACCACAATTTCACTTCTAGAAATCTATTGGAAAAAATTCGAAGATACAATCAAACACTGATGAATAATGAAGTATGCCACATTATTATTTATGGTGTTGGAAATTGGCAAACATTCTAAATGTCTAAAAAGAGAATAATGCTTAAAGGGATTGTAGTGCATCTCTATCTGGGAATTTCTGCATTAAATTTTCATAGTTTTAATGACTTGGAAATGTTTATCATATGTTGTTAAATAAGAGTAGAGATTTAAAAAAACTACATACAGTTTAACTTGAATTGTCTATCTCTACATATTTATATCAAAATATCAGAATAACATATTAATATATTAACTGGGATTATCTACCAGTTATAGAATAAATGAGTTTTGGATTGTAGTTTTTCTAGGCTTTTCTGTTCATTTTGAATTACAAAGTCAACGTCTTTATGAGTTATAAGACTAGAAAGATTTCTAGTTATTCTTAGATCAGATTTGTTCATGTTTCTTTTAATGGACATGTCCATTTTGTCCTTGTGAAATTTATTGGCATAGAAATGTTTATATTACCCCCATGTTTCTAGTAATGCCTAGAAGATCTTTGGTGGTATCCTCTTTTCATTCCTAATATTGGTGATTATATCTTCTCTCTTTTCATAATTAGTCTCACTAAAGGTTTGTTAATTTTATTGAGCTTTCAAGGGAACAGCTTTTGCCTTGTGGTAGCAGAGTAATGACACTCCAAAGATGTCCATATCCAAGTCCCAGGAACTATGAATATGTTATTTAGACAGCAAAGGAACTTTGCCAATGTGATTGGGGTTAAGGATGGTGAGATAGAAGATTATCCTGGATTATCTGAATGGACCCAGAATAATTATATAAATCGTTAAGAGTAGAGAAATTTGCAGCTGAGTCATAGAGAGATGTGACTACATAAGGTCAAAAAGAGGCAATGTGAGAGGCTCCTGGGTGGCTCAGTCAGTTGAGCGTCTGACTTCAGCTCAGGTCATGATCTCACGGCTTGTGGGTTCGAGTCCCGCATCAGGCTCTGTGCTGACAGCTCAGAGACTAGAGCTTGCTTATGATTCTGTCTCTCTCCCTCTCTCTCTCTACCCCTCCCTTGTTCACACTCTGTGTGTGCCTCTCTCTCGAAAATAAACATTAAAAAAATAATAAAAAATAAAAAGAGGCAATGTTAGTTGACACTATAATCCTGGCTTTGAAGATAAAGGAAGGGGGCTAAGGAATATGGCAGCAGAAAATTAACACATTGTTTAATTTCTCTATTCTTTGGTCGTTTATTGATTTCCTATTTATATTGTATCTTTCCTTCACTTCTTATGGTATATTTTGCTTCCCCCCTCCCCTCACCTTCTTATGCTGGAAATTTAGATAATTTAGACATTTTAAATATCTATGCTTCTTATGCTGGAAATTTAGATAATTGATTTTAAATTTCCCTTTCTAACATAAACATTTAAAGCTAAATTTTTAATTCTCTAAATTTATAGCTGTACCCTACAACTAGTTATGTTGTGTTTTTCTCATCATTTATTTAGAAATATTTTTTAATTACCCTTGTGATTTCTTCTTTCACCATTATGTAGTTTCATTTCTGTATATTTGGGGGATATTTTGGATACTGTCCAGTTAGTTGTAATACAATTCCATGCTAGCCAGATTTGTGTGATTTCAATTGTTCTAAATGCATTGAGGCTTGTTTTATAGGCTAACATATTGCTAATTTCCTTTATCATTTCTTATAATTAAGTTTTTCTGTTAATGAATTTTCTTGTATTTTTGTCTGGAACATCTTTATTTTCTTTCATTTCTAGATAAATCTAGATTGACAGGTTCCCTCTCCATCTTCAACATGCTAAGGATGTCATCACACTGTCTTTTGAATTGCATTATGTCTAACAAAATGTGCATGATCATGATTATTTTCCCTGTGTTTATGCTTTTAAGATTTTTTGTCACTGGTTTTTAGTAATCTGATAGTAATCTGCCTTGTTTTGGTTTTATTTATATCTATGCTGATTAAAGTTGGCTGAGTTTCTTGGATCTGTGGGTTTATAGCTTTTATTAAGTTCATAAAGCTTCTAATTATTATTTTTTCAAATATTATTCTGACCCTTCCCCTTTAATGAGTCCAATGACATGTATTTGACCTCCTAATATTTTTCATGTGTCAATGAGGTTCTCCTCATTGTTTTTCAGTCAGCTTCTTTGTGCTTCAGTAGTGCTAATTTGTCCTGTTGTTTGCTCATGTTCACTAATCTTTTCTTCTGCGGTATCTAATGTGTTGACACCATCTGGTAAAATTTTCATTTTGGTAGTTGTATTTTTCAGCTCTCTCAAGTCCATGTTGACTTATATGTATATCTTTTCTTCCTCATTATGTTAATACAAATTCCAGTTGCTTTGACCTCTTTGAAGGCCATCTCTTTCCTCATCTCGACAGAAATGCCATGCTCTGCTTAAAGTGTCCCTCTTTGATCTGGGTCCGGAAAGTACATCTAGAAAGAAAGCTAGGAAAAATGATGGGACTCCTCATTTGTACCTTCTCATCTCTCAGGGACCACAGTCCTGTACTACTTACTGTTAAATTTCAGAAAACATTTTCCCATATATTTTGTGTAGTTTTCTAGTTGTTTTTAGTGGTAACATAATTCCTGAGTCTGTTTTTTCCCTTATGACCCAATGCAGAAGTCTGCTGTATTTTTAAGCTATGTACAAAAAAAAAAAAAAAAGAAAAAAGAAAAATTGGCCCAATCAATTGATTTGTGAAATGTGAGTATGTTGAATTATGGATAACATAGTTGCTTCTTGTTAAATTTTTAACAAGCTATGCATCTGTATTCAAGTAGGAGAAAGGAATATTTCTTCTGCTTCTCAATTTTCTACTTTGTAGCTGGATCCCAGAAAAGTTTTCCTGCTTAAAAATCATGCATACCCTTTAAGGTCAAGATCACATAATTGTATCTTCCAAAAGAACTTCTTTTTCTCCAAGGAAACAAGGGAAATTCTTTTTGCCTTTGGACTTCTTAGAGCATGTATTTATACCTTTGTTAGGGGACTTACAATGTACTATCTTGAAAGCAGGCATGTCTCTTTTCTAGCTTGCCTGAAAATTCCATAAGGGAAAGAACTGAATCATACCATCTCTAAAATTGCCATGATAGCCTACACAATACCTTTCTTAGAGTAACTATCAAGAAGTATTTTTAAATAAGTAAATAGACTTAACTGTTTTGTCTTTGTATTAATTTTGTAATACATATCACATTCTTATATATTGTGTATAAGGAGAAGTTAACTATACTTTCAAAGTGTCAGTATTGTGTTAAGGAATATTTTGGAGTTAAAAGGGGCTATTTTGGAAAGAAATGAGTCATACCTTTAAGATTCGAGCTAAATGGAACAGTAGAATTCCCATTAGTTTATTTTTATGTGCCAAAAAACAGTACAAATCCATGATCTTAAAACCTGGAGGCACATTTTCAGTAGAGCTCCTTTTGAAACTTTTATTAATTGTAGGCATACGTAGAAGAGAACTACACATTGTTCTGGTTCAGTTGTCATATGAACAGAGTCACCCTGAAATAAAATTAAGGCTACTCTTCTGTCTTTAGAAGAGAATGAACACTATCAAGCTAACTTTAAGGGGGAAAATGTACTATATAACATTTGGAGACCTATAAAAATAAAGAATAGTGTTATTTTTTAAAAGCTAGCTTATTGCTGCTCAACTTTTTTATTGTTAAATTTTCAAATCTACAGAGGAATTGAAAGACAAATACAAGAAATATCTGCCTATCCTTTGCATAAATTCACTCATAGTTTACCAACATTGCTACTGTTTTGCTCTCTTCCTCTGCAAAGACACACACATACACACCCCTTATTTTTGGTTGAATCATTTGAACTGGAGTTGCTGACATCATGACACTTGATTTTCAGTATTCAACTGCAAAAAAGTATAGCAGTTTTCCAAATTAACCTAATTATCACTAATACAAAAACATCATAACCAATATAGTTCATATGTAAATTTCCCTGATTGCACGAGGTGTAGATTTTAACAGTTACTTGATTATTCATCATTCATTCATTCCTTCCTTTGTTTGTTTTAGGTAGTAAGATCCATAAACTCTAACTGAAGTTCCTGCACAGCCTTTGAGTGTTATAGGACTTTTGTTTCTTTTAATACCTAACAGTAGAAAAGTCCCAGTCTACTTTTGTTTTTATTTTGTTCTGTTTTTCATAGTATTGAGTCTTTTAAAGGATCCAAGCCAGTTCCTTTGTAAAATGTGCCAAGTCCTGGATTCATTTGATAATCCCTCATGATTGGATTAAGTCCAGATAGTTTAAGCAAGAATATACTATGTAGTGACATGTATTTTTTATATATCACATCAGAAAGTGTAAAATGTCACATTGTCACACACTAGTCATGCTAAGATTGATTGTGCTTAAGTAGAAGAAAGCAAAATTTTGTACAAATTTGTACAAGTATAGTATAAAGATTTATATAAAGAATAGTATAAAATTATATATAGTATAAAATTTATATAAAGAATAAATTTATATTGATCATAGCAAGTTAAGGCATTTTAAAAATAATGCTAAATATATAATTTATTGTGTTTCTCTACTTCATTGATAAGTGTATAAATTTAAAACATTCAGATTTTGAATCTGAATATTAGCTGTTATAGCTTTGCTACATTAAAACACTTATTTATTTCTTTTTGGTGCATATTATCTTGGTTCAAGCTATTATCTTGAAGACCATAGAAAGGTGAATTTCAATGAAAAATGTGTATATATAAAATAAATTTGGTTGCAAAGTTTTTTATTTTTAATGATAAAATGACCAATTAATCTGCTCATAAGCATGAATAGGATAGTGTGTTATTGTAGTTAGGTCCATAAAACTAATTTGAATAGAATTTCATGTATCACAATTTTAAATGAGCCTGAATCACCAACCATCCTATTTATTTGATAACCAGGAGGAAATGATTATGCTAAAAATCTTTTAATGAATAATCATAACTTGATTTGAAAGCACCAGAAAATTCTGCAGATTTTGATAAATTGTCATAGAAACTTTCTATCAGTAATGGGCCAAGAAAATGAAATGCTATCGTCTACTTCTGTTTGTGAAGCTACCTCTTTCCTGTTCTTACTGCATGTGCCAGAAACACAAGCATTTATAACTAACTGAAGCTCTCTATTGAAATGCAATTCTATGATCAGAAAAGGTAGGCAGGAGTATGTTGGCATCAGGATTAGCTGAGGGGTAAGGAGAGCTGATTTTACTATTATGAACTACTCTTTGAGTCATGGTTTGAAAATATTTTTTGTCAGTTCTTCCATCTGGAATTGGTAATATAAAAAATCCATTCCCCTTCTACTTCTTTCCATTCATTTATTCTACAACTACTTACCCAATAGCTACCAGGTGCTGGGATATGGTTGAATAGGCAGGAAGAAGATAACATTTCCTATGGAGCTTACATTTTCATGAGAGAGACAAATAATAAACAGATTTGTATCATAAAATGGCAGGTTGGGACAATTACATTAAAAAATAAAGCAGGGATAAAGAATAATTGAAAATAAAAGGGCCTTTTACACAGAGTGATTAAGGAAAACATCTTTGTTGACATTTTAGCAGAAACCAGTGAAGTAAGAGAACCATGAATTGATTTGGGGGAATAGAATTTAAGACACATGGAAGAAAGAGCAAGCATAAAGGTCTTGAAAAAAAAAAGAGATTGATGCATTCATAGAAAACCAAGGAGGCCAAGGGTGTTAGAGCAGAATGAATAAAGGCAGAATGAAGTGATATGTGATCAAGGCAGGTTAATTAAGAACTGGGATGTTATCAGAGTGCAGAGTGTAAGGGACAAAACCCTTAGCAGTAGTTCTCAAGCAGGGATAATTTTGTCCCCAGGGGACATTTGGCAAAGGCTGGAAAACTTGTGAGTTGTCACAACTGAGGGTTTGATATTGACATTAGTGGGTAGAAGAAAGAGATAACTGTCAAACTTTCTACAAGGCACAGGACAGCCATCAATAATATAGAATCTTCCCATCCAGAATGGCAATCGTGCCGAGGTAGAGAAACCCTGAGGACCAGAGGGCAAAGAGGCCTCTCGGGCTACTCTGTGGAGATGCAGGTACAGGTAGAGCTGCAAGAATAAAAGCAGTGTGGCTGGGTAGGAAGTTATTGCATGATGGTGGTTTGGACTACTGGCAATAAGAGGAATAAGGAACAACGGAGCAATGCAATCAGATAGTGATTTAAATATATGATCAACCAACTATAAATCAAAGGAATGGGAATCTTAAGAATGACATGTTATTTATCATTGACAAAATGAAAGGTAAGGGTTAATTTGTCCCACGCTTTTCTGGGCACCCTGCCTATCCAGAAAAAGAGACAGTCTCCACCCACTCCTGCAAAGCTCCATGGAAAAATGGATATCATCCAGTGCTTAAAGCAGTCAGCCCTGATCGACTCCAGGAAATGGACCCCGGTCCGACATACCCAGGCAAGGACTGGTATTTGCACAGCCGTAGAGGCTGGTGTGGCAAATCCTGCCAGATTCTTGATCTGGTAAGCGGCCTGCAATGCAAAGCTTTGACCCCAGGCATGTGAGTACATCAGGAAGAGGCAGGATGGGACTGGAGTTAAGGTTCTGACATATCATATTGCTACTGTCCCTGATCCCACCAGAGGAGGGGTTAACACTTCCCCTAATTATGGACTTACAGCCACATAGTCCATGGGACAGGGTGTCTCTCACTGAGCTAATGTTCTTTTCTGCCACATTGCTGACCATTGCTTTGAACTATGAGGAGGCAAGAGGCCAAGTTAGGAGAGAAGAGGGACAGCACTACACCTGCTCTTGATCCTTTCTCAGCGAGTTTTTCCCTACAAAAGCAAAACCAGCACATGTGGTATATGTGCCCATCGGCCATTTGGATTTATTTGTATCCAAATACACAAATATTACTACTTGGAAATAAACTTACAAATACTAGTGAGTTTATCAAGATATAAGCACTCTTGTACATGTCTGACCTTTCTGGGGTGAAATCTGGAAATAAATTCCAAAATATAAATCATGGAAATGCTGTGATGCAACAGTCTAATGTCTAAAAAATAATTAGGCAAATATACAAGGATATATATATATAAGCAGTAAAGCACTATCTTTGTTAGTGAAAATTGGCCAAAAGACTTAATCTAATCAATAAGGAATTGGGTCCATAATTTATAATATATCAACAAAAGGATTCCATTGGATATGATATATTTCTGTGTAAAATATGTAGTTATGTAGTAGCATGGATAGTGAAATTCCTTTTTATATTAGTAGATAAAAATATATACATGTGTCCATTACATATTCAGCAAAATGTTTATTAGTAATGATTTTCTCTGAGGAACAGGAATGAGGGGGTTTTTCCAAATTGTGATTTTTTTATAACTAGTTTGAATTTCTTAAGATAATCATACTTTTATAAAAGACACACTAAATTTTATTTATTTTTTTAAATTTTTTAAATTTTCTTTATTTTTGAGAGGCAGACAGAGAGAGCGCAAGTGGGGGAGGGGCAGGGAGAAAGGGAGACAACAGAATCCAAAACAGGCTCCAGGCTCTGAGCTGTCAGCACAGAGCTGGACGCGGGCCCGAACTCAGAGATGGTGAGATCATGACCTGAGCTGAAGTCGGATGCTCAACCGACTGAGCCACCCAGGTGCCCCTGGACACACGAAATTATAAACACAGGAAACTCTCCATCTTAATGTGTTCTATATTTTGCCTTTTAAATGTTGTTTCAATATATCACAAAAAAAAGAACTGGAAAGTAAGAGAATAATTTTCAGTCCTCCAATTGCTACATCATGATAGATTTGCTTTAAATTAATTTTCACACACAACTGCCTCTTGAATTTCCATACAGTATCTAATAGGTGAAAAATAAAACGAATACCAAGAAGAAATACGTTGTCTTTGAGTGGTGCTATATTTAAAGGGAAATTTGACTTTTTTGTATCAAAAAGGTGTATTTATTGGCAATATAACACTATAGTCATATAGTTATATATATGTTCAGTGTCTTGCTATTACCTAAAGTGAAGAAATAAAAGGAATCTATGCAAATATTATGTAGAAAATACATGCACACGGAGAAATTACAGATCTTGTCAGCACTAGAAAGAAAAACTGCCCCCAACATGCAGTAGCTAGTACTCATCGCTAGATCTTGGTGTTCTTCTTCTGGACATACATTTCCGGGAGCACTGACATCTGACGAGGCAAAAACGAGATTGCTGTGTAATGACAATCATGACAGACATGATTACATGTCTGAACACAAAGACATAAAAATTGTCCAAACCACAAAAATGATCAAATATCCCAAATGTCAGCTAATATAACTAGTGTTTCTTTTTTAATTAAGGCATTAGCTTAATTTCATTCTTCCTGCCTTCCAGATAAGATTTATTAGGCTATCCAATCAGAGAAAATTTCCCCACTTTCTGATACCATCCAAGCCAGAGAAAGCCCTGCTTTTTAAAACCCACTTTGAAATCACTTAACACAAAACCTAGATGTTAAAATATGTCTTTCCCACCCTTCTTCAATAAGCTGCTGCAGAATCACCATGACACAGGTTCTCCCTCACTGCAACAGCATGAAAAGGAAGATTTGTGTCCCTGGTGCTATTGAGTTGGATCGACAATACCACCGGTTCTTGAAATAGACAGATTTGTCTCTATGGGCCCTTTCAACTCTCAGGTTTTTCTGATCATCTAGTCATATTGAAGCTGTCAAGTTAAACCATTCTTAAATAGTTGGTTGTGATGTTTTCTGGCGCTTAAGACCTCCATGCCCCGACATGAAATAGCTGTTTAATCATGAGTAAATTATTTAGCCTCTTAAGTTTTAATTCTTTCAACTGTAAAGTCTGGAGAATAATACCTATCTGGGAGAATTTGGTAAGAATTAAGTCAGATATTGTATAAGAGTATTTAGCACCGTTGTTGGTCTGTAGTAATTGCTCAATAAGTGGTACTTGAGTTAACTGTTAGTGTGGTCATTATTATTTTCTATTACTGTAATTATATTCAGTTCTCTGTGTAAAACATATTTTTCTATGATTTATCTGAGTATATGAATTTAAAGTCTATCCAATGTCTAAATTTATAAATTTCTACTGCATAAGTCAATATTTTCAAAAATTAACATCCACATCATTGTTTTATAACTTGATTTAAGTCTACTATCTTCACCTGTTGGCCATACTACTTTAAATTATCTCAATTTCTTTAATAACATTTATACCAATATGTACAGAAAGCTCAGTTTTTATATTTCCTTTTCATATTTTAGAATAGAACATATAACAATGAATAAAATATTCCAGAAAAGAGTGAAACATCTAAATTTAGGGATGTCTGGCCCCGATTCTACATGGGTGACTCTTTACCTGTAGACCACTGTGACTTCTTCATTCATTCCTTCAATTGCTTAGGCTATAAATCTGAGTTAGCCCAAGTTCCTTTCTTTCTCTCCTATTGATCATTTCTCCTTCTACTCTCCTCTCCTTGGCTGAGCTACAGCTCCTGCCTCTTCCTATTTAACAATAAATCCTTTAAAATATATGAGGACCTGATAATTTATGTTCCTCTCTGTGTGAACCACCCCAGTTCAAATCATATCTGTCACCAACACAGACTATCACAAATGCTTTCTAATTGACCTTTCTGTTTCCATTATTTTTGCTTCTCTTTTGTACATTTCTATCTGATAGCTGGGATGAACTTTTAAACAAACAAATCATATCAGGTCATGTCCCTGCTTACAACTTTCCAATGGTCTTTCAGTAAACTAAAAACTCAAACTCCTTATAATGGCTTACATGATCTAGCCCTGTCTCCTCTCACTCATTTTCTCATCTTTTAACTTTGTCACTATTAGCTCCTCTTTTGATCTTCGTTAATGAGTCTCTTCTTCAGAAAAGTTTTCTACCACCCATCTAAAGTGTCTCTCCCCCAATCACTTTCAAGTCCCTTATTTTTTTCATAGTATCTATCATGATCTGATATTATATCATTTGCTTGTTTGATTGGCTATTCCACCTTCCTAACTTCTTAAATCTCAAAGTATAATGGAAACTACTAAAGAGATAAACGGTAGGCATGGAGGTGGCCGAGGTTATTAATGCTAAAACGATGGATTCCCAACAATGCAAATTCCAAGGCAGTTCTGTCAGAACACAATTTATAAAATATGTTAGTAAACACAGGGAACCAATTCCTACTTCCTATGCCAAGAGGTCAGTTTGCTGTTTTAGATAGTAAAGGCAGTTCTGACAAAACTCACCAATACCCCTTCCTGCAGAGGGACAAAGATGGAGGCAAGGGAGAATGACCTCAGGGACTTTTTCACCAAAGATAGAGGATGATTCCCCTCTCTTCACCACATCCAGAATAACAAAAGTAATTTTAAAAATGAAACAGTAACAAATTCAGAATCAGTAGGGTTTTTTAGTCAATTCTCTTTATTTTTTTGATCTGATAAGTAATAGATTTTACCTGCACTATTTCCTTTATGTTAAGATTTCTCTCCTTAATGGTGACACTATTTCAAATTTCTAGCAGGGGCGTAAGACCTCCAAACTGCTCACCCCCATCCTAATTTTAGAAAAGGCAGAGAAAAAGATATTTCTTCATTGAAAATATCCTGATCTGATCTTGGTCCAGTCACTGTTTCTCCCTCTATAGGTACTGTGCTTCCCTCTTTATTCAATGTGAATGATCATGTGGATTCAAAATTCAACTTGTCCTTTCTCATTTTGAGAGGCCAGCCTCATATATTCTCTACCAGAGCTCTTACCAAATGACAAGAATGTAAAAGAATTCTCACAACGTAATGCATAAAACTAAGGGACATGCTATGCATAACTCTGTAGCCTTGTCAAAACTTACATAAAATAACCTACAGGGAACAGAACAATTTAACTTTTCTGATTCATGCTAAGTAGCAGTTCCCCGGATATACATGTTCACAAAAAAGGACACACTATCATCTAGAAATTGGCCTACGAGCCTCATTAGTTTTCTTAGGTAGAATTGCCCAAGGTTCTTTGGCAAAGCGGATCCTGCAAGTGAACAGAATTAACACGTACTTTGAGATCCTTTCCCTGAACAATCTGGGGTCATGAAAGAAAAATGTTAATTTTCCATTTTTCACCAACAAGTTCTGTTAGCAGTGGAAGAGACTCCCTTCAGTGAGAGGGAATCATAATTATATTGAGGGAGAAGTCTGGAGGCCATCCAAACCTAAGAAAGAGATGAAGATTGATGTATTTGAAAGTAATTTGCACATGTTAACCAACAGTCAACACAAGGGTGGCTGATGTGCAGTACAGAATACTTCACTAGAAAGTCACAGTTCTTAGGACACTTCTCTAATTCAGTTCCCCCATTCTATTCCAAAGCAAGGCACCTGAAGTACATGATAATGAAAGAGATTAATCCATCCACAGGGACAGGTGGAAAAAAAAAGACAGATATTTTAGCCATATTGTATACTTGAAGAAAAAAAAAAAAAAAAGCTGAGCAGAGAGAGAACTAATTACTGGGCCACTGGTTTTAATATACCTGGGAAAACAGTTCCAAATGCCTAAAATGTCCCTCTTTGTTCAGGCTGTCTAGATGACTTGAGAGGATAATGTAAACATTATTAAGCAGGATCTTCAGCTTAAAGTCTAAGGATGACATTTCAATATTACTCAGTAACTCGGATCTACCCTTGCAGGATCCACCCCAATGACCTTAAGACTTTAAGTGCTAGATGAACCTACTTCCATTCAAAAATGAATACAAAGGAGGGGCACTTGGGTAGCTCAGTCTGTTAAGTGTCCAGCTTTGGCTCAGGTCATGATCTCATGGTTCATGGGTTCTAGCCCCATGTTGGGCTCTGTGCTGACAGCCTGGAACCTTCTTTGAATTCTGTCTCTCTCTATGCCTCTTCCTGGCTGCACTCTGTCTCTCTGTCTCTCTGTCTCTCTGTCTCTCTCTCAAAAATAAACATTAATTTTTTTAAAATGAATACAAAGGAAAAAGAAAGCAAGAGAGGTAAAACTAGATAAGGGTAATAAAGACCATGGCATCTATGCAAAAATTCTGCAAAAGAAAAAAATAAAATTAGCAAAACATTCAAAAAACTTTTTTAAAAAAGCATTCTTTTGAAAAATATGCCATATTCTTTTTTTTTTTTCTTTTTTTTTTTTTAATTTTTATTTTTTAATATATGAAATTTACT
>NC_064811.1:56860135-56927850 GCF_023721935.1 Panthera uncia
CCCTCCCTCCCACCCCCCATCAACCCTCAGTTTGTTCTCAGTTTTTAACAGTCTCTTATGCTTTGGATCTCTCCCACTCTAACCTCTTTTTTTTTTTTTTTTTCCTTCCCCTCCCCCATGGGTTTCTGTTGTTTCTCAGGATCCACATAAGAGTGAAACCATATGGTATCTGTCTTTCTCTGTATGGCTTATTTCACTTAGCATCACACTCTCCAGTTCCATCCATGTTGCTACAAAAGGCCATATTTCATTTTTTCTCATTCCATTGTGTATATAAACCACAATTTCTTTATCCATTCATCAGTTGATGGACATTTAGGCTCTTTCCATAATTTGGCTATTGTTGAGAGTGCTGCTATAAACATTGGGGTACAGGTGCCCCTATGCATCAGTACTCCTGTATCCCTTGGATAAATTCCTAGCAGTGCTATTGCTGGGTCATAGGGTAGGTCTATTTTTAATTTTCTGAGGAACCTCCACACTGCTTTCCAGAGCGGCTGCACCAATTTGCATTCCCACCAACAGTGCAAGAGGGTTCCTGTTTCTCCACATCCTCTCCAGCATCTATAGTCTCCTGATTTCTTCATTTTGGCCACTCTGACTGGGGTGAGGTGATATCTGAGTGTGGTTTTGATTTGTATTTCCCTGATAAGGAGCGACGTTGAACATCTTTTCATGTGCCTGTTGGCCATCCGGATGTCTTCTTTAGAGAAGTGTCTATTCATGTTTTCTGCCCATTTCTTCACTGGGTTATTTGTTTTTCGGGTGTGGAGTTTGATGAGCTCTTTATAGATTTTGGATACTAGCCCTTTGTCCGATGTGTCATTTGCAAATATCTTTTCCCATTCCGTTGGTTGCCTTTTAGTTTTGTTGGTTGTTTCCTTTGCTGTGCAGAAGCTTTTTATCTTCATAAGGTCCCAATAATTCACTTTTGCTTTTAATTCCCTTGCCTTTGGGGATGTGCCGAGTAAGAGATTGCTACGGCTGAGGTCAGAGAGGTCTTTTCCTGCTTTCTCCTCTAAGGTTTTGATGGTTTCCTGTCTCACATTCAGGTCCTTTATCCATTTTGAGTTTATTTTTGTGAATGGTGTGAGAAAGTGGTCTAGTTTCAACCTTCTGCATGTTGCTGTCCAGTTCTCCCAGCACCATTTGTTAAAGAGACTGTCTTTTTTCCATTGGATGTTCTTTCCTGCTTTGTCAAAGATGAGTTGGCCATACGTTTGTGGGTCTAGTTCTGGGGTTTCTATTCTATTCCATTGGTCTATGTGTCTGTTTTTATGCCAATACCATGCTGTCTTGATGATGACAGCTTTGTAGTAGAGGCTAAAGTCTGGGATTGTGATGCCTCCTGCTTTGGTCTTCTTCTTCAAAATTACTTTGGCTATTCGGGGCCTTTTGTGGTTCCATATGAATTTTAGGATTGCTTGTTCTAGTTTCGAGAAGAATGCTGGTGCAATTTTGATTGGGATTGCATTGAATATGTAGATAGCTTTGGGTAGTATTGACATTTTGACAATATTTATTCTTCCAATCCATGAGCAGGGAATGTCTTTCCATTTCTTTATATCTTCTTCAATTACCTGCATAAGCTTTCTATAGTTTTCAGCATACAGATCTTTTACATCTTTGGTTAGATTTATTCCTAGGTATTTTATGCTTCTTGGTGCAATTGTGAATGGGATCAGTTTCTTCATTTGTCTTTCTGTTGCTTCATTGTTAGTGTATAAGAATGCAACTGATTTCTGCACATTGATTTTGTATCCTGCAACTTTGCTGAATTCATGTATCAGTTCTAGCAGACTTTTGGTGGAGTCTATCGGATTTTCCATGTATAATATCATGTCATCTGCAAAAAGCGAAAGCTTGACTTCATCTTTGCCAATTTTGATGCCTTTGATTTCCTTTTGTTGTCTGATTGCTGATGCTAGAACTTCCAGCACTATATTAAACAACAGCGGTGAGAGTGGGCATCCCTGTCGTGTTCCTGATCTCAGGGAAAAAGCTCTCAGTTTTTCCCCATTGAGGATGATGTTAGCTGTGGGCTTTTCATAAATGGCCTTTATGATCTTTAAGTATGTTCCTTCTATCCCGACTTTCTCAAGGGTTTTTATTAAGAAAGGGTGCTGGATTTTGTCAAAGGCCTTTTCTGCATCGATTGACAGGATCATATGGTTCTTCTCTTTTTTTTTTGTTAATGTGATGTATCACGTTGATCGATTTGCGAATGTTGAACCAGCCCTGCATCCCAGGAATGAATCCCACTTGATCATGGTGAATAATTCTTTTTATATGCTGTTGAATTCGATTTGCTAGTATCTTATTAAGAATTTTTGCATCCATATTCATCAGGGATATTGGCCTGTAGTTCTCTTTTTTTACTGGGTCTCTGTCTGGTTTAGGAATCAAAGTAATACTGGCTTCATAGAATGAGTCTGGAAGTTTTCCTTCCCTTTCTATTTCTTGGAATAGCTTGAGAAGGATAGGTATTATCTCTGCTTTAAATGTCTGGTAGAACTCCCCTGGGAAGCCATCTGGTCCTGGACTCTTATTTGTTGGGAGATTTTTGATAACCGATTCAATTTCTTCGCTGGTTATGGGTCTGTTCAAGCTTTCTATTTCCTCCTGATTGAGTTTTGGAAGAGTGTGGGTGTTTAGGAATTTGTCCATTTCTTCCAGGTTGTCCAATTTGTTGGCATATAATTTTGCATAGTATTCCCTGATAATTGTTTGTATCTCTGAGGGATTGGTTGTAATCATTCCATTTTCATTCATGATTTTATCTGTTTGGGTCATCTCCCTTTTCTTTTTGAGAAGCCTGGCTAGAGGTTTGTCAATTTTGTTTATTTTTTCAAAAAAACCAACTCTTGGTTTCGTTGATCTGCTCTACAGTTTTTTTAGATTCTATATTGTTTATTTCTGCTCTGATCTTTATTATTTCTCTTCTTCTGCTGGGTTTAGGCTGCCTTTGCTGTTCTGCTTCTATTTCCTTTAGGTGTGCTGTTAGATTTTGTATTTGGGATTTTTCTTGTTTCTTGAGATAGGCCTGGATTGCAATGTATTTTCCTCTCAGGACTGCCTTCGCTGCATCCCAAAGCGTTTGGATTGTTGTATTTTCATTTTCGTTTGTTTCCATGTATATTTTAATTTCTTCTCTAATTGCCTGGTTGACCCACTCATTCGTTAGTAGGGTGTTCTTTAACCTCCATGCTTTTGGAGGTTTTCCAGACTTTTTCCTGTGGTTGATTTCAAGCTTCATAGCATTGTGGTCTGAAAGTATGCATGGTATAATTTCAATTCTTGTAAACTTATGAAGGGCTGTTTTGTGACCCAGTATATGATCTATCTTGGAGAATGTTCCATGTGCACTCGAGAAGAAAGTATATTCTGTTGCTTTGGGATGCAGAGTTCTAAATATATCTGTCAAGTCCATCTGATCCAATGTATCATTCAGGGCCCTTGTTTCTTTATTGACTGTGTGTCTAGATGATCTATCCATTTCTGTAAGTGGGGTGTTAAAGTCCCCTGCAATGACCACATTCTTATCCATAAGGTTGCTTATGTTTATGAGTAATTGTTTTATATATCTGGGGGCTCGGGTCTTTGGCGCATAGACATTTATAATAGTTAGCTCTTCCTGATGGATAGACCCTGTGATTATTATATAATGCCCTTCTTCATCTCTTGTTACAGCCTTTAATTTAAAGTCTAGTTTGTCTGATATAAGTATGGCTACTCCAGCTTTCTTTTGGCTTCCAGTAGCATGATAAATAGTTCTCCATCCCCTCACTCTCAATCTAAAGGTGTCCTCAGATCTAAAATGAGTCTCTTGTAGACAGCAAATAGATGGGTCTTGTTTTTTTATCCATTCTGATACCCTATGTCTTTTAGTTGGCACATTTAATCCATTTACATTCAGTGTTATTATAGAAAGATATGGGTTTAGAGTCATTGTGATGTCTGTATGTTTTATGCTTGTAGTGATGTCTCTGGTACTTTGTCTCACAGGATCCCCCTTAGGATCTCTTGTAGGGCTGGTTTCGTGGTGACAAATTCCTTCAGTTTTTGTTTGTTTGGGAAGACCTTTATCTCTCCTTCTATTCTAAATGACAGACTTGCTGGATAAAGGATTCTCGGCTGCATATTTTTCTGTTTAGCACACTGTAGATATCGTGCCAAGCCTTTCTGGCCTGCCAAGTTTCAAAGGAGAGATCAGTCACGAGTCTTATAGGTCTCCCTTTATAAGTGAGGGCACGTTTATCCCTTGCTGCTTTCAGAATTTTCTCTTTATCCTTGTATTTTGCCAGTTTCACTATGATATGTCGTGCAGAAGATCGATTCAAGTTACGTCTGAAGGGAGTTCTCTGTGCCTCTTGGATTTCAGTGCCTTTTTCCTTCCCCAGTTCAGGGAAGTTCTCAGCTATAATTTCTTCAAGTACCCCTTCGGCACCTTTCCCTCTTTCTTCCTCCTCTGGGATACCAATTATGCGTATATTATTTCTTTTTAGTGTATCACTTAGTTCTCTAATTTTCCCCTCATACTCCTGGATTTTTTTATCTCTCTTTCTTTCAGCTTCCTCTTTCTCCATAACTTTATCTTCTAGTTCACCTATTCTCTCCTCTGCCTCTTCAAGCCGAGCCGTCGTGGTTTCCATTTTGTTTTGCATTTCGTTTAAAGCGTTTTTCAGCTCCTCGTGACTGTTCCTTAGTCCCTCGATCTTTGTGGCAAGAGATTCTCTGCTGTCCTGTATACTGTTTTCAAGCCCAGCGATTAATTTTATGACTATTATTCTAAATTCACTTTCTGTTATATTATTTAAATCCTTTTTGATCAGTTCATTAGCTGTTGTTATTTCCTGGAGATTCTTCTGAGGGGAATTCTTCCGTTTGGTCATTTTGGAGAGTCCCTGGAGTGGTGAGGACCTGCAGGGCACTTCCCCTGTGCTGTGGTGTATAACTGGAGTTAGTGGGCGGGGCCGCAGTCCGACCCGATGTCTGCCCCCAGCCCACTGCTGGGGCCACAGTCAGACTGGTGTGTGCCTTCTCTTCCCCTCTCCTAGGGGCGGGATTCACTGTGGGGTGGCGTGTCCTGTCTGGGCTACTTGCACACTGCCAGGCTTGTGTTGCTGGGGATCTGGCGTATTAGCTGGGGTGGGTAGGCAAGGTGCACGGGGGCTGGAGGGGCAGGCTTAGCTCGCTTCTCCTTAGGTGATCCACTTCAGGAGGGGCCCTGTGGCAGCGGGAGGGAGTCAGATCCGCTGCCGGAGGTTTGGCTCCACAGAAGCACAGAGTTGGGTGTTTGCGCGGAGCGAGCAAGTTCCCTGGCAGGAACTGGTTCCCTTTGGGATTTTGGCTGGGGGATGGGCGGGGGAGATGGCGCTGGCGAGCGCCTTTGTTCCCCGCCAAGCTGAGCTCTGCCGTCCGGGGGCTCAGCAGCTCTCCCTCCTTTTGTCCTCCAGCCTTCCCGCTTTCCGAGCAGAGCTGTTAACTTATGACCTCCCAGACGCTAAGTCGCGCTTGCTGTCGGAACACAGTCTGTCCGGCCCCTCCGCTTTTGCCAGCCAGACTCGGGGGCTCTGCTTGGCCGGCGAGCCGCCCCTCCGCCCCGGCTCCCTCCCGCCAGTCCGTGGTGCGCGCACCGCCTCGCCGCCCTTCCTACCCTCTTCCGTGGGCCTCTTGTCTGCGCTTGGCTCTGGAGACTCCGTTCTGCTAATCCTCTGGCGGTTTTCTGGGTTCTTTAGGCAGGTGTAGGTGGAATCTAAGTGATCAGCAGGACGCGCGGTGAGCCCCGCGTCCTCCTACGCCGCTATCTTCCGGAACCCCCTCAAAATATGCCATATTCTTAACAGCATGTTTACAAGCCAAAGTTATAATTGAATTCAATTTAAATCACAAGAACTATTTTTTTTTGTTTTCCCATCATAACACTCTCATAACAAATATTTATATTTTTATCCCTTTTTTATTATCTCCATTTAAAAATGGAGAATTTTACCGCTCTATATGTAAGATTTAAAGCCCTTTTATCTGTATATACTTTGAAACTAAACCGTACAAACATTATGTTAAAATTCTTATTCCAAACTATTACCAGAACTTGAGTGGTGTCATCAACTATGGATATTCTGGTATAATATTAAACTTGCATGGTTTTCTTTTTCTTGTAAGGTTAGTTTAGTGGTGAGAAACTCCTTTGTCTTTTGCTTATCTGTAAAGCTCTTTCTCTGTCCTTCAAATCTGAGTGATAACCTTGCTGCAGAGAGTAATTTTGGCTGTAGGTTTTCTTCTTTTTTTTTTTTTTTTCTTTTAATGTTTGTTTATTTTTGAGAGAGAGACAGAGAGTGGGGGAGGGACAGATAGAGACAAAGAATTCAAAGCAGGCTCCAGGCTGTGAGCCGTCAGCACAGAGCCCAACACAGGGCTCAAACCCACAAACCATGAGATCATAACCTTAGCTGAAGTCAGACCCTCAACTGACTGAGCCACCCAGACACCCCTGTAGGTTTTCTTCTTTCAGAACTTTGAATATGTCATGCTACTCCTTTGTGACCTGAAAAATTTCTGCTGAAAAAGCAGCTGATAACCTTATAAGTTTTCCCTTACTTTTAACTATAAAAAGTTATAAGTAGCTTTTTGTTTTTCTCTTGCTGCTTTTAAGATTCTTTATCTTTGACCTTCGATATTTTAGTTATTATGTGTCATGGTATGGTCCTTCTTGGGTTTAAGGGCAGTTTTCAGTTATTATTTCCTCAACTAAGTTTTATCTCTTTCTCTTTCTTCTTCTCTTGGGACCCCTATCATATGAATGTTTGTTCACTTGATCTTTTTCAAGAGATCCCTTAATTTATTTTATTTTATTTTATTTTTTAATTAATGTGTATTTATTTTTGAGAGAGAGAGAGACAGAGTGAGAGCAGGAGAAGGGCAGAGAGAGAGGGAGTCACAGAGTCTGAGGCAGGCTCCAGGGTCTGATCTGTGAACACAGAGCCTGATGCGGGGCTCAAATTCACAAATGCAAGATCATGACCTGAACCGAAGTTGGACGCTTAACCCACTGAGCCACCCAGGTCCCCAAATTTATCCTCTTTTTAAAAAAATTCTTTTTTTGCTGTTGAGCTTGTATGCTTTCCATTACTCTTTCTTCCAGATTGCTGATATGTTCTTCTGTATCCTCTAGTGTGATTTTTACCAATTTCCTCTAGTGTGCTTTCTATTTTTACTTATCATATGCTCCAACTCTTATTGGTTCTTTTGAATATTTTCTATCTATTTATTGAAGGTCTCACTGAGTTCTTCCATTCGTTTCTCCAGCCCAGTGAGTACCTTTATGATCATTACTTCAAATTTTCTATCAGGCATTTTACTTACCTCAGTTTCATTTAATTTTCTGAAGTTTTTTTTCTTGTTTCTTATCTTAATGCATATTCCTCTCTGCTAATTTTGCTTGACTTCCTGTGTTAGTTTCTGTGGATGCTGTGGATTTGTTTTTATGCATCTAGTGAAGTGGCTAAGTCTAACATTGGAGAAGTGGTCTTATGTATGATGGCCTCTATGTAGACTGTATGTATTTGGTGTCTCTTGCTGACTGTTTGGACCTGTGGCTTTATAAGCTAGTTACTCTCTTAAACTGTGGTGTGCCTTGATCTCTCTTGCAGTTCTCTCTCTTTGGTTGTCCAGAAGCTATTTAGTCAGCCCTGGGTTCTTCAGGAGGAATTGTTCTATTATTAGGTGTCATTCTGTGTGTTCTGCAGAGGAGGGGAGTTCAGTCTTCCTTCACCATCTTAAACTGGAACCCAGATTATTCAGTTAACTTGAATGGTTATTTCTTCACAGGTGACAGTTACATGGGCAGGTTCACATTGTGGTAACTCATTGAGCTGTACGTGCATGATTTGTGGGCCTTTCTATATAGATGTTATTCTTCCACACACATAATTATTGTTAAAAGGATTGATTAGCTTTCTTTTTCATAGGCTCCTTTATTTAAATTTAGGCCTGGGTTTTTGTTGTTGTTGTTGTTTGTTTTGGTTTGTTTTACTATGGGAAATCACATAATTTGGGCAAGCAGCTAGGTGTAGGAGCCGTTGGGAATACACTAGATAGAACACATTCTGATGCTGGAGGTAAAATAAGTGTGTGTGTCTGAATGGCACCTTTTCTTTCAAGCAAGCCCTGCCTCACCTGTAATTAGGAACACAAATTATGGTAGATCATTATTGAATATCAACAATACATACTATTCTGCTCTGTGTGGACTGTGAGGGTCCCAATCCAGATTCATTCTCAGAGAAGACCAAATAAGGAATCAACTTCAGAGAAAATCTTGTCAAAGCACAGAAATTAGAATGAAATATATATATTTATATACACACAGTAGATATATAAATTTAGTGTGTATATATATGTATAAATTTATACATATATACATATGTATATATGTATAAATTTAGTATGTAAAACATATATGAATATGAATATATATTTATATTTATGGCCAATGGTATTTTATGTTGTCATTTTTAAATAACATTGCACTCATATTGTCTATTAAAAATGACTAGTTATAAAAACTTGTATTAAAAGAAGAATATTTGGGAGTATCTGGGTGGCTCAGTGGATTAAGTATCTGACTCTTGATTTTGGCTCAGGTCATGATCTCATGGTTTGTGAGTTCAAGCCCTGTGTCTGGCTCTGCACTGATAGTGTGGAGCCTACTTGGGATTCTGTCTCTCCCTCTCTCTGCCCCTGCCCCTCTCCCTCCCTCCCTCCCCCTCACTCTGTCTCAAATAAACTTAAAAGAAAAGAAGAATATTTGGAATGAAGTAATATCACCAAAGACTTCAATGTACATTGAAAGATTCATTAGGATTTGATGAAGATAAATTGATTCGCATAGTCATTTAAGTTGCTTAATGAATCAATTTGAAATTAAAATTAATTTTATTAAATGTCATCTATTTCTATTCCAACGAAAGCTGTAGCGCATTGCTTAGATGTTTATCATAAATATTAACAGTAAAAATTCTAGGTCACTGGGTAATTTTGCATTCTTTTGATTTTATTATCTATGCCTTAGGTACAAACAGGACTATTTATCAGCGAGGTAAAAAATCTGACAGGGTAAGCAAATTGAAAACTTTTTCCCGAGTACTATTTATAGTACCAACGACTCAAAACTTAGTTTTTACATTACTTCTATTCTTATAATTTGACTTGTTTGTTTCTATATACACAGATTTCCAATTTTTACTTTCTGTTTTTTTAACACTACGTTAAGGAAAATCTCCCCACTTTTAGGTTCATTTCTAAAAATAGCCATTGATTCATATACCAAAGTAAAAAAGCAAACTAAATATTGATAGTCAGTAGTTTCAAAATATTTTAGTAGGCAGTATAATTTTTCTGTTTATTTTTTATTAAGTTTTTAAAAGAAATTTTAGGTTCATAGCAATACTGAACAGAAAGTATGGCGTTCTCATATACTCCCTGTACACACATACACACAGTCTCCCCCTCTGTCAAATCTCCCACCAGAAGGGAGTACATTTGCTACAGTCAGTGAACCTACACTGCCACATAATTATTGCAGTGCAGTATTTTTAACTGACATTTTCTAAGAACTTTAGTGCTAATCTGTTTCTTCAGGCAGTTTAAATGTCATTTGAGAGATAAGACCATAGTGACTCAGAATCTCTGAAAACCCCTCTTATTCAGTGAGGCATAGTTTGCAAAACAGGGTTCTAAATAATAGTTATAAGTTATGAAGCACTAGTTATTACACCTGTTCATCAACTAATAAGAATTCAACAAAACAGAACCTTATAAATTAATATGCTCCTTCTGCATTTCTTTTTTTTTTGTTTTATTTTTCAATAATTATTAAGCAATTGTTGCCATACGCTGAACATTTCTTACTGTCCAATATCTGTATAAGTGACAGTTATATCTTGTATTTGCATAGTACACCATTGTTTACAATACACAATGCTACCTCATATTTAAGCATGAATACATTTATTCTGCAGTGAAATGATCTTCACAATCATGGCCCTGAAACCCTTTGGCATCCTGAGTAATCCAAGAAAGCCCAATTATAACCCTGCTACTATACTTTAAAATCCAGAGGAGTATAGATTTTTCTTTTAAGCATTAGGTAGTAGTTTGAAAAAAACAACATTGGTAGCAGTGGTAACAAAATAATCATATATCCTGGCTGTCGTTATTTATGCAGTCACTGCAATTATGTTAAATTTTCTTATATCCCTATTAAGCTAATATTTTACTGTTTAAAATGTACAACTTTATTATATCATTTCTCCCTTATTTATTTCTTTCACACTTCTGTTACAAAATCACAGCGTATATAGTCAATAGAGATTAAAGGCTTCAAGATCTAAGGCAAACATTATATTGACTAGGCTGGACTGAGGATTAATATGAAGACTTTGGGCAATGATATGATTCTTTAAATCTGATGTGGTGGCACCTTTAACTTCACCTTACTCATCAATTAATAAAGGCTGTTTATTGATGCATGGGTTTTAAATAAATACAAAGAAATTGACAACACACTGCAATGAGGACAAATACCTGAATCCACGGAAGTATCCATGCCCAGTAAAGATAATATAGAGCACAGCAGACTAGTAATCATGCAACACAGGAGAGTAAGATCAGGAAACTGAACAGAGCCAAGATGACATTTCTTAGCCTCATCTGGTATAGTCTATACTAACTAGTCAGGAAGTAACAACCTAGCAATTTTGGTTTATATGCTATTTTACTTTATTGTCTCTGTGTTCATGGTTATGTTAGCTATTGTAATAGTTAGGAATGTTTTAACCAGGGATCTCTACATCACAGGGCCTCAGGCTAGGATGAAAGCACTCTGTTTTCTTTTGGACTTTGCAAGCCTAAGGCAGCAAAGTGGGAGAGGTGAATGTGACACAACAAAAAATGAGAAGCGCTAAGAAGTTACATTTGACTATGCTGGCTGCCACTCCACCATAAGCCATTAAGAGACACAGCATAGTTTTTGGAGGTACTTATGTTTAGCCTGGGAGACTTCTCCGTGGCTAGAAAAATCATGCATCAGAGCAGTCCAAGGAAGAGAGAGAATTAATCTGCCTAGCTCCCTCCATTCTCCCACTTCCCATTGGTCAACTACCTTCAACTTCTGGGTTTCATTTCATTATTTGGTCCCTTCTGTTTTTATCTGGTATGCCATATTTCAATCCCTGTGGTACGGTGGTTCACTGAAGCCTCGAAGGGGTAGTAGGGATCAGAAACTCTAGGCATGTAGCTAGTCAGCCTAACTATTCTAGAGGGAAAGGGCTCCACAGTCCCCAGCTCTCCTAGGATAGGTGGTTGGTCACAGGCAACGGAAGTCCCAGCAGTCAGATGGTTGAGTATGGAGGCAACTGAGGAGGAGAGCAAGAAGCTGCTGGTTTAGGGAATCTGAGGAGGTGCCTAAGTCTTATACAAAGTCCCAATAAAAAGCACAACACTTTAATTTGGTTTATTTACAGAGAGTTTATTGCCAAAGTGGTTTATTTAAAAACTTATTCTGCAAAGGTGTGGGTGGATTGTATTGGAACCATAGGCACTAGTATAATTATAGTACTCTTTTCACGGTGTGCTAGAGCTCCCCATGAGCTGAATCCAAGAAGAAGCCAGAGCCCTTTGATGCTAATCAAAACAGATTTTCCTTCCCAGGGCACAAAACAGGATGGAAAAGAGTGGAGTTGATCAGAAGGGGCAAAGAAAAGCTCTCGCGCACCATTTAATAAATGGAACTTGCTATCTTGTAACATGAAATTACTTAAATTTCCAAGTAAAGGAATCTCTTCAAGCTTGTCTATAGTGCATTCTACTTTCTGCTTTTAAACTAGTCTCACCTACTAATCCAATGGTTTTCAAACTGTAGTAAGCACCAGAATCACCTGGAGCGCTTAGTACAACACAGATTGTAGGCCCATGACCAGAGGCCCAGTTTCTGATTGAGTAGTTCTGAGACAGGCCCAAGAATTAACATGTCTAACAAGTCCCAGGTGATCCCATTGTTGCTGGGCTGGGGACCACACTCTGAGAACCATTGCACTTGCTTATCATAAAGGCAAGCCTCAATGCAAACATTGTCTGAGGTGATTGCTCAGGTGCCCCCTTGACCTTTCACCATCTCTTGCCTGGCAATCTGTTGCCCACTATAGCAGCTGCTCTTTCTACTTTGCCCCTGCCTATACACAGAGTTTTGATCTTAGTTTTGCTTGGGATGGCTATAAATTCACGGCTTTAGTGAATTCGCTGACTTTAATCTTTTCCTCCTACCCTTTCCGGACTAGCCTCTTGACCATTGCCCTGCATTTGGATTACCTCTCTCCCATACTGTTTCTGGTTTAGCTCCCCTGGCAAGTCTTACTGTCTCCTGTTCTTTGCCATAATAGGCTTCTGATCTTGGGAAGGATCTTGAGAAGGATTCCAGTTCCCAGAGTTTCAAAACCTCAGTCTTGTTCATTCTCTTCCTCAGTGTCTCTCCAGAGTTTCCTTCCTCACCTCCAGGATAGGTGGTTGTGAAAAAAAATGACCAGTTGGGACTCTGATCCCAATTAACAAATGCAATCATAATTCTAGTGCCCAGAATGAAAACACAAAAATGTAATGTATGCTACAATATAATACAGATCAAAATTATTTTTTTCTCTTCTCTAAGTCTAGGTGTTTTACACAGTATGTAAACAGTTTTTGTTTGCTTACTTTTTTAGGTAGATTAAGCTGGAGGCAGCATTCAGGATGGATGGGAAAATGAAGAGCCAAAAGTTCTCTTTGGAAATTTAGAAAGAGAAATATCTTCTAGCTAGAACATTCAACATATCTTTAGTCTGTGTGATGACATGCTCTTTGGAATGGGGGGAACAAAGGCAGAAAAAGTCATTGCTTTGTGTACTAAGATTAAGTTTTCTAGTAGGAGGGATTTTAGGCTACATATCAATCTTGTTGATGGCTAATGAAGTGAGATTGACATCTCGAAACAAGTAAGCATTTTTAAGGCATCTGTTCTGCTTTCCCTCTCATAGCTCTGATTAAGGTCATATACCTGTGCTACTGTGCATATCCTCCCTCCTAGCCTTACCCATGTGAAGGTGGTCATTACTGTCCTGGACATGGTAGTAAAGTGCATTTATTTTCTCTTAATTTGGGGAGCACAACCATTCTGATGAAATCACATTGTTAAACTTCCCATAGCATGTTGCAAAGTCATGATGACTTCCCTGGTGAAGCTGAATTAATTCCGAGAGTTAAGTTGGCATCTTGCCCTCATTGCCATGATTATAGCCTCCTGGGAAAGAAAACATACCCTAAAATTTATGCTTCAGCTCATGGATACCTAATACAACAGTCTTTGAATTAAATACATAATAGTGCCATTCAACTCTTTGTTGGTTAAAAGGCTGTGTGCCTAGTTTTGTATACTTAAATCTTTAGTATGGCCCTGGTGATTTATTTTTAAGTATGGTTCCCTAGAATTTATCTTCCATTTTCTGGGGCATAAGGAATTCCTTCTGTGGAAAGAACTCTAAGAGTTTTCAACAAGAGTTCTGGGAAGACAATGTCATCAAACACTGCAGAAAGGAAGTTGTTCCTCTAAGCGCCTTGTCTTGATTTAGATACGGTAGATCACAACATAACCCACTCAGTCTCTTAACTGAAAGCTTGAGTCAGAAATCCATGGATGATCTGGGGCGCCTCAGTGGCTCAGTCTGTTAAGTGTCCCACTTCAGCTCAGGCCATGATCTTACACTCATGAGTTTGAGCCCTGTGTCAGCCTCTGTGCTGACAGCTCAGAGCCTGGAGCCTGCTTTGGATTCTGTGTCTCCCTCTCTCTGACCCTCCCCTGCTCATGCTCTGTCTCTTAAAAATGAATAAACAGTAAAAAAAAAAAAAAAAATCCATGGATGGTGTAATAATTCCTCAACCTTAATAGAAATTAAAAATTTGGCAAAACTGGAACATCTTGTAATTAAGTTAACCATCAAGGAAAGTTTTTGCATCTTGTTCTTTCTGAAGTGCTCCACTCATCAAAACCACTGACATACTCTCTCCCTTTCAAAATGCTGCTTAATCCCAGGCACTTGATATGTTTGGCCATACTGGGAAATTAATAATATTCAACTCGTCGCTGATCACTGAGTTCCTCTGTTTTCCTCTATTTCAAAGAAATAGCAGAAAAGCTTTTTTTTTTTTTCAAAACTTTTGTTTCAGGATGTTTAAATTAAGCTAAGCGACTTTTTTGACTTGTTTTTTCAGTGAGGTGACTCAACTCTTTTGAGGAAACATAATTCAGGAACGTTTCACAGTTGATTAAAAAACATAAAGTGTATGCAATAAAATGCTAATGAAGAGAAATGCTAATCCTGAATAATGTTAAGAGGAAACACACATTTTAAAAAATGAGACTAAGAAGTGAATAAAAAGGTATCTCTCTCAAATAACCACATTCCCCAGGCTTCCATGCCCCACATGGCTTCTCGGTAGGTTAATCGGAGGCCCTGGCCAAAGACTAGAAAGTGGAAGGGGAGAAGCAGCCAAAACATTTCTCCTCTTTCTGTACCATCTGTCCCTTGTTCATGGCCCCAGTTTCCCATTAGATTGTCCTTCCTTCTGTAGTCCCAGCTCTCCTTGGACAGGCCCACTGTTATTCCAGCTTCTTCTGGGCAGCCACCCCCTGAGCTCGGCTAATACCACCTCCCCCACTTGACCCTCCAGCACTCAGACTGCTAGCAGCTTCCACCTCTTTTCTCTTTGGTTTCTTAGCTCTTCCATCTCTTTTATAACCAACTGTTGACATTAAATTCCTTTTGATTGCAATATCTCAAGTCACTTCAATTATCATGATGTACATAATGATTTCTCTTTACCGGTTTTTTAGAATGTTTGTTTATTTGAGAAAGAGAGTGAGGAGGGACAGAGAGAGGGAGAAAGAGAATCCCAAGAGGGCTCTGCATGACAGCACGGAACCTGATGTGTGGCTCCATCTAATGAACCGTGAGATCATGATCTGAGCCAAAATCAAGAGTCGGACGATTAACTGACTGAGTCACCCAGGTGCCCCTTCACTGACTTTTTAAAGTAAATTTTGTTTTTTAGAACAACTATGGTGTACAGAAGATGTGTGAACATAATACAGAGAGTTCTCATACACCCTGCATTCAGTTTTCCGCATTATGAACATCTTACATGAGTATAGCACACTTGTAACAATTAATGAATCACTATTAATATATTATTGTTTTTAAAAGCCTATAATTTATTCCAATCTCCTTTGTTTTTTGCCACATATCCTTTTTCTATTCTAAGATATTATCCAGGATATTAATTACATTCATGTAGAATCGTCTGGGCTGTAATAAGTTCTTCAACTTTGCTGGTTTTGTATAACTCTGACAGTTTTGAGAAGTAGGTCAGGTAGAATTTTGTAGAATGTACTCTATTTGGATTTATCCGATGTTTTTCTCATGATTAAACTGAGTTTTGGGGAGGAAGATTGCAACAGTAAAATGTCATTTTTTTGTCATCTCATATCAAAGGTACATACTATCAACATGATTGATCTCTATGGAAGTTGTCCTTAGTCAGTTGACTATGGTAATGTTTGTCAATTTTCTCCATTGTAAAGTTGCTCTCTCCCCTCCTCTTTTCATACTGTACTTTTTGGAAGGAAATCACTAGGTGTGGCTCACACGTAAGGAGTATGGGTGCTCTAGTGATTTTAAAGCCCTTATCCTGTAATTCCACAGGATTGAAGGTAATGTTTCTTGATGTAATGTTACTTGTACAATAGGAGGGCTGGCCCCAGACTGCTCAAGAGATCTTTGTCCATCTTGGCTATGAGCTAGTCCTCTCATTTAATATGTTAACTACAGTATGTCTGTGAGTTACACAGACCACAGACCACAATACCTTTATACTGTAGAAGAGTTGCCACTTTCTCTACTTCAAATGAAAAAAAATCTTAAATCAGCCAAAGCTCTCTTTTTCTATTACTTAAAATAGTCTTTGTATTCCACAGCTCAAAGTGGGATACCAGAACCATGCAGTGTTTAAAGCCTCAAAGATTCCCTTCCCTGGAAAGGAACTGGAAGAACAATTAGGTATTCATATGGTAGAATCCTCTTATCCTCATTTGCATAGATGATAATAATAATAATAATAATAATAAATGGTACAAATGTAAGACACTCAGATGAAACAGCTGTCAGCCACTGATCAAACAATTAGCAGTAAGGACCAAGTTCTCACTTAGTGGGATAGCCTTTAGCTTTTTCACCTGTAATAAGACTTAGTAAAAGCAAGCATGGCACAAGTCTGCTGCAGTGAGCATGTCATCGTTACTTTTGGGAATAAATAGCTTGAATCAGACAAACTAGTCATAATATTTTGAATGCAATGTTTCTTTTGAGGGTATTTAAAAATTGTTCCTCTGAAAGGATTTTAACAATCTTAATCAACAGTGCACTAGGTAGTAATATAGTAATGAAATGTTCATGTGAAAATACCTCCTGTCAACTTTTTCATGTTACAACACTGGGCATTGAGTTAAAGTTCTCATTCAACAAAAACCTACTGAATATATATAATATGCAAGCATATCTAATTTCTGTGGTATCCAGGGTAGTGCTACTCAAGGTGCTGTTTCTCAGTGGGATAATGGGCTTATGTCAGGAATATAAATGAGACACAATTACCTTCATCAAGAGTCTTGTTATAATTTTTCATAATATTCTCTTATAATCCTATGTATTTCTGTGATGTCAGTTGTTTGTCCTCCATTTTATTTGAGTTCTCTCTCTCTCTCTCTCTCTCTCTTTTTTTTTTTTTTTTTTTTTTTTGAGGAATCTAGCTAGAGGTTAATCAATTTTATTTTTTCAAAGAACCAGCTCCTGGTTCTATTGATCTGTTCTACTATTTTTTAGTTTCTATTTCATTTTCTTTTGCTGTAATCTTAATTATGTCTTTTTTTTCTACTGCCTTTGGATTTTATTTGTTCTTTTCCAGCTTTTTTTTGGTGTAAGGTTAGGTTGTTTGAGATTTTTCTTGCTTCTGAGGTAGGCCTGTATTGCTATAGTCTTCTCTCTTAACAGTTTTTGCTCTATCCCAAATATTTTGGATCACTGTGTTTTCATTTTCATTTGTTTCCATGTACTTTTTGATTTCCTCTTGATTTCTTGGTTGATTCATTCATTGTATAGTAGCATGTTATTTATCTTCATGTATTTGTGTTCTTTCCAGATGTTTTCTTATGATTGATTTCTAGTTTTATACCATTGTAGTCAGAAAAGATATAGTATAATTTCAATATTTTTTAAATTTATTGAGACTTGTTTTGTGGCCAATGAATCAGAAAACCTAGAGGAAATGGATAAATTCCTAGAAATATATAACTTCCAAAACTGAGTCAGGAAGAAATGGAAAATTTGAGCAGAGTGACACAAGTGCAAATTGGTACAGCCACTGTGGAAAAGAGTATGGAGGTTCCTCAAAAAATTAAAAATAGAGTTAACATATAATACAGTAATTCCACTATTGGGCACTCAAGCAAAGAAAATAAAAACACTAATTTGGAGAGAGATGTGCATCCTATGTTTATTGCAGCATTATTCACAATAGCCAAGATATGGAAGCAAACCAACTGTCCATCCATAGATCAATGAATAAAGAAGATGTGGTGTGTGTGTGTGTGTGTGTGTGTGTGTGTGTACATACAGTAGCATTATTTATAATAGCCAAGATGTGAAAGCAGCTGACATGTCCATTGATGAATGGATAAAGAAGATGTGGGGTGTGGGTGGGTGTGTGTGTGTGTGGTGTGAGAGAGAGAAATGGAATATTATGAGGCCATAAAAATTGAAATCTTGCCATTTGCAACATGGATGGATCTAGAGAATATAATGCTAAGTGAAATGAGCCAGTCAGAGAAAGACAAATACAATAACTTCACTTATATGTGGAATTTAAGAAACAAAACAAAAAAGAGACAAAAACAAAAGAAAAGAAAACAAAACAAACCCAGACTCCTCAATACAGAGAACAAAGGGTGGTTTGTCAGGAGGGATGGGTGAAATTGGTGAAGGGGATTAAGAGGACACTTACTGTGATGAACACCGGGTGGTGTACTGAATTGTTAAATCACTATATTGTATACCTGAAAGTAACGCTATGTGTTAAGTATACTTCAATTAAAAAAAAAAAAAAGAAAGTCTAGCTGTAAAGAAATGTCAGCTTAACTACACAGTATTCTTAGTGATATATTTAACTTACATTCTGTCACATGTTCTTCATTTTGTATCTGACAAGTAACAAACAGTTCATAGATTCACACCTGTCCTTGGACTGCATTTTGAGTAGCAATGGTCTAGGGAATGATATATAATGGCTTAGTAGTTAGTTACCTGGATTTTAGTTTTGCTCTTAGAATATGGTTGAGACAGATCTATATGACTTCAGTTATTCTAAAAATCAGGTTAGAGCTCTTTTGTATTATTCTAGGCATACCTTTTAATGTAAAATCAAGAAGAGTAGGTCTCAGAGACGAAGAAAGGACAGATCATTCAGAAAGTATGCAAAGGATTAGATTTTGAAGTCAGGACAAACATCTGCATACCCTTATAGAGTCCAGAATAACAGAAGGATTTCATTGAGAATGCAGAGTGTTTTTTATAAGGAGACATAAAATTCACATTAATTGCTCTGTTTCCCCCATATGATAGGTATTAAATTCAATCTCCTAAAATGCCCTTTAATGTGACCAGGTCTCTCCATTCCCACTGCCTCTGCCACATTCAAGACTCTTATTTATCCTGTACGATCATTCATAGCATCTTATACTTTTTTGCTCATGTTTTGCATACTCTGCTTTATAACCATTTCTAACATATATATTTTTTATATTAGATTTTAATAATTTGGAAATATCAGAAGTACTTGAGGATATAATTTTACATATCAGATAAAGGGTTAGTATCCAAAATCTATAAAGAACTTATCAAACTCAATACCCCCCAAAAATGAATAATCCAGTGAAGAAATGGGCAAAAGACGTGAATAGAGACTTCTCCAAAGAAAACATCCAGATGGCCAACCAACACATGAAAAAATGCTCAACATCACTCATCATCAGGGAAATACAAATCAAAACCACAATGAGAAACCAACTCACAGTGGTAAGAATGGTTAACATTAACAACTCAGGCAACAACAGATGTTGGCAAGGAAGCGGAGAAAGAGGATCTCTTTTGCATTGTTGGTGGCAATGCAAGCTGGTGCAGCCACTCTGGAAAACAGTATGGAGGTTCCTCAAAAAATTAAAAATAGAACTACCCTATGACCCAGTAATTGCACTACTATGTATTTATCCAAGGGATACAGGTATGCTGTTTCGAAGGGGCACAGGCACCTCAATGTTTATAACAGCACTATCAACCATAGCCAAAGTATAGAAAGAGCCCAAATGTCCATCGATGGATGAATGAATGGATAAAGATGATGATGATGTGTGTGTGTGTATGTGTGTCTGTGGGTATATATTATATATACACATATATATACACACATATGTATATATGCATATGTGTACACGCATACACATACATACAATGGAGTATTACTCGGCAATCAAAAAGAATGAAATCTTGCCATTTGTAACTACGTGGATGGAACTAGAGGGTATTATGCTAAGTGAAATTAGAGAAAGTCGTGTCTTCTAAGACTAATTTGATGACTTAAACTTATCCTTAAGTTTTCTATAATTTTAGACTGTGAGCCTTTATTTGGCCAATCTTAATCTATGGGAATACTGCAAGGCCTGGTTCTATAAAGAGACATTTATTTTCACTTCTTCCATGAACTCAAGAGTTCTATTAATATGGGACTTCGTCAGTTAACTCATTATATTTTGTGTATAGAATCAACCAGAGAGCAAAAGTTCAAGTTCTAAACCTGTCCAAAGGCAGAATTATGTTTTAATTTATCTCGGGAATCACTTTTCTCTGTAGAACACAGGCTTAGATAGGTATCTTTCCCTGTCTTCCACTTTTTCCTTGACTCTTCCCTCACCCTTAATATTAAAGGAATAACTTTTCAAAGATCCTGCTTCAGTGGTGTCTCAGTTCCAACTTACGTGCATGATTGTGTATCCTTGTCTTTTGTTTTCTTGGCAGTCATTAAAATGCAAGGGCTAGTATTGGCAAAGGCCTTCAAAGTCTCGAGAGCTGTGGCTTTAGCTATGTTTTTCCAACATCTTCGTGTTTGACCCTAGGGATTTCCCTATTCTCTTGTACTTTCAAATAGGTATTTCAAATCATCATTACTATATTATCCTCATCATTAATAATCTTTTCTTTTAAAAAAAAATTTTTAACGTTTATTTATTTTTGAGACAGAGAGAGACAGAGCATGAACGGGTGAGGGGCAGAGAGAGAGGGAGACACAGAATCGGAAACAGGCTCCAGGCTCTGAGCCATCTGCCCAGAGCCTGACGCGGGGCTCAAACTCACGGACCGCGAGATCGTGACCTGAGCCGAAGTTGGACGCTTAACCGACTGAGCCACCCAGGCACCCCATTAATCTTTTCAAGCAGGAGTCACAAACTCCCCAAAATGGAAATTCACAGAAGCTTTTCCCTTCTGATTTTCCTTTTATTTCTTAAATATTATGAAGAAGACATGTCACTGCTTTAAATCATACTCTTCTAATTTTATAGTGGTGATTCACTAATTTTCTTTTTTTTTAATTTTTAAAAATGTTGATTTATTTTTTGGGAGACGCAGAGCAGGGGAGGAGAAGAGATAGAGGGAGACACAGAATCCAAAGCAGGCTCCAGGCTCTGAGCTATAAGCACAGAGCCCTGTGCAGGGCTCAAACCCATGAACCATGAGATCATGAGCTGGGCTGAAGTCAGACGCTTAACAGACTGAGCCACACTGGTGCCTCAAATTTTCTAATGTCTGCTAAATAATGGGCAGATGCTTTTATAGCATATAATAAAACTTGAAAGCATTAGCCAGAGTTTGAAGTCCCTAGTGCATCCATTAGGAAACTGGGTTGGACAGGTTATTGCTAGCCTTTTCTCTAACACTCATGTGTTTAATTTTCTCTGTCGTTATTTTATCTAAATTACCTTTATATATTTCTAGAAGCAGCCCTCAGGGTGGATTTTTTGTTCTTTATGCCAATTCTATTCTTTCCTGCTTAAATGATACTTCCCTTTGTGCCTATTTGATGCCCTGATTGTTGGACAGTAATTGTGCATTAAAAAGTCACCATTTATTTTTTCTCATTGAAAAACTGAAGACTTATTACATTATTCCAAGGATATTCTCTCTTGAGGTAGGGAAGCACCTTTATCTGAGCAAAGTCTCTTTTGAAATAGCTCTCCAAATGTTAAAAACTATAGCAAATAAGTAACAAAGACAAATGGTCTAATGATGACAATTTTATAATGACATGAATTTGATAGGTTTAAGTTAACATTTCTGTAACAGTCCGTTGATATTCGATGTTAAGATGTTTACTGTCTAGTCTAGCAGACTCTTTTGCTGTCCCCAAAAGAGTGTTCTTATATTTTTTTCATAAAAAACAAAAAACAACAGGCCTGGAATACTGTACAACTGCCTAGGTTTCGTTTGTTTTTTTGTAATGGTGATGTAATTATCTAATTATCAGAAACACCCAACTGAAAAGTCTAGTACTTTGGGACGTGATCAGTGGATTTCTTTGTAGACAAAAATATTTATTTAAAAAAAATTTTTAACATTTATTTTTTTTGAGAAACACAGAGACAGAGCATGAGCAGAGGAGGGGCAGAGAGAGAGGGAGACACAGAACCCAAAGCAGGCTCCAGGCTCTGAGCTGTCAGCACAGAACCCAATGCAGGGCTCAAACCCATGAACTGTGAGATCATGACTTGAGCTGAAGTCGGACGCTCAACCTACTGAGCCACGCGGGTGCCCTTGTAGACAAAAATATTTACACTAACTGTTTCTTCTACAAATTGAGAGTATTTATATTTCTCTGATTCTTTAGAACTTTTGAGAACTGATTTGTTATTCAAAGTAAAACACATAGAATATAAATAGACTGACTAATCCTCACTTCTACTGTTCTGTGTAGTCACAAGGAACCAATATGTTATTTTTAAATAATTTTAGTGCTTATATTTCACTAAAAATGTCAAAATAATGAATCTATCCAATAAGTGATAAATTCTTCACATTGTTTTTTATTTAAAAAGCATTAATAGATAATTGGCATGGAGCTAGTATTTTAATGGAACATGTTGATTTATTACTGGGTCAGGATGATATTATTAAATGAATTTGTTGTCAAGGGGCACCCTCCACAGAAATATATGTAAATTGGTCATGAATAAATCACTAATATGAAGAATGTATTAAAATCTTAATCTAATTATAATTTCATTTAAAGTTTACAACTTTCTATTCTTATAGCCCACATCCATTGTTACAAACGTGTAAAAAGAGAAATATTAGCTAATTGTTTTTTACATCTTTTAAAATGCCCAGAGTTCTTTTTTAAAGTTTGTTTATTTTAAGAGAGAGAGAGAGAGAGAGCATGGGAGAGGCAGAGTGGGAGGAAGAGAGAGAGAATCCCAAGCAGGTTCCACACTAACAGTGTGGAGGAGCTTGAACTCCTGAACCTTGAGATCATGACCTGAACTGATATCGAGTTGGGTGCTTAACCAACTGAGACACTCAGGTCCCCCAGATTTCTTCATTTGAATACTTTTGGGAATTCTTCATGGGTATGAAAGTGATGCTAAACATAAATCCTCGTATCTCTTTACTTATAAAAAATTATAATATAGGGGCACCTGGGTGGCTCAGTTGGTTGAGCGTCCGACTTTAGCTCAGGTCATGATCTCACGGTTCATGGGTTTGGGCCCAACAACAGGCTCTGTACTGACAGCTCAGAGCCTGGAGCCTGCTTTGGATTCTATGTTTCCCTCTCTCTCTGCTCCTCCCCTGCCCACACTCTTTTCTCTCTCAAAAATAAATAAAGATTAGATTTTTTAAAAAAAATTATAATATATAATCAATATCTTTAAAAATGATGTAATACTTATTCAAATCTACTGAGAAATTTGATCTTTGGTGATTGGTAAGAATACTCTAAGAAAGCAAGAGTTCATAAATAAAACATTTATTTTGAAATAAACCCAGATCTATTACCTATCTTGTATTGTGATTTTTTAAATGAGGCAAACGATTCAAATAGCTCTTGCATCGATACATTTTAAAAGAGGGAAATGGGGATATATTTATCATCCAGCTTTCTGGTAGACTACTGTGAAGATTAATGGGATACTATTTACACTTTAATGACAAGCATTTTATCTAAATGAAAGTAACCTAAATTCTACTTCCCTCAGAGCTGGGTGGTGAAGAGCATTATTCATTGTTAAGCATATAACATCTTTTTTTGTTGTTGTTCTCTTAGATCCTAAGAAAAGGGAACCATAATCTTGGGAGAGAAAGAGAAAGAAAGTAAAATTTGTGACTAATATCTACCATCTGACTAAAACCTGGAAATTAACAGCTAATTTTTGAGGTCTCTGATGTATCAGATATTATTATACATTATATGTACTAACTTATTTAATCGTCACAAATGCCTTATGAATAGATAATACTATTATCCTCATTTTACAGATAAGGGAACCAAATAACAGAGAAGTTAAATAACATGTCCAAAATTCACAAAGCTGATAGCTATGGGACTAAAATTCAATTCCAGGTAGTCTAGCCCCAGTCATGCCCTCAACTATGATATTCAATTGCTTTTATAACAAATATTACTTTTATCAAAGTAACGCCATACTTGATGACTTCATATCTGGCTTTCTAATCCTGATTTTCTAAAGCAATTTATTAGCTCAACCAACATGCTTACCTGTTATGTACCAATAACAATTTTAAGAGCTGGGTCTTCACAAGTGATTAAATCGGCACCCACTTACTTGGGGCTTATATTTAATGAAGGAAGCAGATAGGTAAATATATATATTAAAATGTGATGAATTTTAATAGATGTATGCATGAAGTGCTAAAAGGGTACAGGGAGGGCACCCTCTTTAGGGGAAGGCCATATGCAAATACCCTGTGTTGAAAAAGCAGGGCTTGTTTAGAGAATCATAAACTCAGAATGGCTGGAACATAGAGAGCAAAGGCAGACGGAAAAGAGATAAGAAAGGAAAGGTGGTAGAGGATAAACCAGAGAGCACAGTCTGTTCAATTGTCTATTTGATATTTTTCACTTTGAAAACAACATGTTTAAAACAGAGCTCATTTTCTTCTGGTAAAATGTGGTCCTTCCGGAGTGGTTCTCAATTTGGTGAATAATGCCCTAAACTACCTAACCAACCAAGGGAAAAATATTTGAGGCACCTTCATTGCTTCTTATTTTCTCGTATTGTAAGCCAACGAGCTTCCAAGTTCTGTCAATTGTACATCCTAGGTATCCAGATGGTCTCCATTCACCTCTCAGTCTAAATTGCTACGTGCAGTCCAGTACTTCTTTTGTTCTTAACATCTTTTGAGGCAATCCTGTATGCTTGTTCTCCCTCCAATGCATTGTATGTATATAGAGAGCAATCATTGTATAATACCAATGCAATCATTCCATTATTCTGCTTAAATCTTCAACAGCTCCCTATTGCCCTCAGGAAAAACCTCCTAATTCTTGATGCACTCAGCTCTTGACTTTCTGCTGCAATCTGCCCTTCCAGTCTTTTCTTTACTTCCTGATGG
Organism: Panthera uncia; assembly: GCF_023721935.1. Lineage (NCBI taxonomy): Eukaryota > Metazoa > Chordata > Mammalia > Carnivora > Felidae > Panthera > Panthera uncia. The sequence continues at coordinate 56,884,954 of NC_064811.1, forward strand.
CATGTGCTCTGGAATCCTGCTTTCCTGAACCACTTACTGTTATTCTAATGCAGATGTAGAATAGTTTAGTGGTTAAACTTGTGGCCTACCTGGTCAATCTGACTTGATTTCAAGTCCTGGCAATTCAACTGTTAGCTGAGTGGTTTTAAAAAAGTTATTTAGCTTCTCTGAGACTACACATTCTTAGCTGTAAAAGAAAAAAAGACACAGAATTTTTGTAAGGAGCAAATAAGATAATGCACTTTGCAAATTCCTGGCCTTTATTTAGCATTTAATAAATACTAATTTTGTGTCTTTTTTTTTTTTTCTCTTTTCTCCTCGGTTCCTGCAAATATGTTGTTCTGTCTACTTGGAATACCCTCTTTCTACCCAAGGGTTTGTCTGACAATTTTTTCCTTGCACTTTAGTATTATTTGAAGTACTAAATACTCTAATAACAAACAGCTGAAATGTCGCCTCTTCCAGGAGGTCTTGAGTCCCGAAGGAAGATCTAGAGAAATCTTGTTAAATATCCCCATAGTGACTTTATTACAGTTATCACAGGAATGTAATTATTCATTTGCCTGCTTTTGAGCCCTGGAAGAGAGACACTCTTTGAACTTGCTGCGCTCTGGAAATCCAGTAAATTCACAATACTTGTTGACTGAATATTATCAACCAGCTCAAGCAGATGTTTTGTTGGCTTGACTGTTACCATCTTACCAATATGTACTATTTTCTCAAGACAATTTTAAACCTAAGAAAAATCAGATATCTTTGCCCATTTACTCCTTCATTTATTAAATATTCATTGGGATTCTATGCTAGGGCACTTTGCTAGGTTCAGGGATAAAAGCAACAGCAACCTCAAAACAAGCATTTAGGGGGCACCTGGGTGGCTCAGTCGGTTAAGCGTCCGACTTCGGCTCAGGTCACGATCTCGCGGTATGCGAGTTCGAGCCCCGCGTCGGGCTCTGTGCTGACCGCTCAGAGGCTGGAGCCTGTTTCAGATTCTGTGTCTCCCTCTCTCTGCCCCTCCCCCGTTCATGCTCTGTCTCTCTCTGTCTCAAAAATAAATAAATGTTAAAAAAAAAAAATTGAAAAAAAAACAAGCATTTAGTTCATACTATTGATATTTGAAGCCAAGACTTGATGTGTTAATAACCCCTGAGCCTGAAATAATGCTATAACTATTGGTTAACAAACCATCTAGTTAAGAACTGTTTTATTGATCTTTTTAAAATCTATCAGTCTGCAAACCCCTGCAAAATCACTGTTCTTTATTTACATGTACATATGCTTGAAATACACATAGTGTTACTAAAAGAGACACTGACTTTATGAGACAGTAAGAAGCTTTTGCATGGCTTTGTATATCAGGTGGGCCAAATTTAGCAGACAATTTCTGGCATTGGAAATACTTGTAAGTCTACACATGCATCCACAGGGAGGAATAGGAACATCCCAGGTATAGCTATATGGATATAAGCATAAAGATTCTTAGGCCTACATCCTAGATTTGATTTTGAGTGAAACACTTAGCTTCTTTCTCCCTTACTCTTCTCAAGTGGAAAAAGAAAACTATTTGATCACTTAGAACTCTTTATGATTTAGGGCGCCTGGGTGGTTCAGTTGGTTAAGTGTCCAAATTTGGTTCAGGTCATGATCTCATCATTGTGGGTTTGAGCCCCATGTCGGGCTCTGTGCTGACAGCTCAGAGCCTGGAACCTGCTTCAGATTCTGTCTCCCCTCTCTGCCCCTCCCTTGCTCATGCTCTGTCTCTCTCTCCCCAAAAGAAATAAACATTAAAAAAATGTTCTTAAAAGAACTCTTTATGATTCTCCATAGTCTATGTGTGCCAGACCCATAACTTTATGTCCCTGCCCCACTCACCCCTTGTCATTGAAATCCTCCAGTGGCCTTGTCTCCTTGCTCTTTCTCTTGACTTCTTGAGGCATCTGATGTTAGTATGTCCTTTTTGAAACTTGCCTGCTTTGATTTGATTTCCATGCCACTGGACACATTCTTTTCACACCTTTCTAATTTATCCTCATTTATTTCCCAGGACTGTCTTGCTTTTTATCTTATAGATATTCCTTAAAGCTCTTAATTCAAGCTGCCTCTCTTTTCAAATTTTCCCTTGCTGAGTCAACTTATTCCTTCTGCTTTAACTATCACCTCCATGTGGATGACTCCCCAAATCTAAATTGGAAATCTAATCCCTCTGGCATACTCCAATTCCATATTTCAGCTGCTTATTTGGTATCACCATCTGGCTCTCCTGGATTCAACTTAAATTCAGTGTTTAAGGCAGAATCAGCATTGTGTTCAGGGTGTACATCTTTGTCTAGACTTTATGTTAATTGTGTTAGCATCCCCTGGTTATTGAAATTCTAAATCTAGTACAGGAGTCATCTTGGCCACATAGCAAGTTCCTGTAGCATGTACCTATATCAAGCATCCTACTTACCCCTTCTTTTCCCTTTCACTGTCTATTTAATGCAGACTACAGAAGATCTCTGCCCACACCCTCTTCCCGCTTACTGCTACTCTCACCTTTGTTGTCTGCTTAGGATTTGATGTACTCAATATTTAGGTCAGGCTCCTTCTCCTCAGCTAGCCTTGCCCATAGGGACCCACATATGCCCAGCTAGCCCACCCCCCATCCCAGGTCCCCAGCCATAGTCCTCAAACCATGGGAGAAAGACAACACAAATCTTCCTAAATTGTAGATAACCCAATGCATGGAACACACAGTAGAGATGCTGAAAATAATGGATAAGATATTCAAGATTTCCTTCTATAAAATTTTTTTTGCCTACTCATTCTAAGGATTCAAGAATTATATCTCAAATCAATTGTAATCAAATACATACAAATAACAATACATTGCTTACTGATAGCACCATTGGTTGTATTCTTTTTTCCACTTGCCTATTTCCTTGGGTTTTTTACATTATGACATTTGTCAAAGGAATAGCTTAGTTTAGGCAGATTAAAATGCTAAGGTGGAAGAAAGGAATTAGATCTGGAACAAAAAGACGTCTTCTATTTTCCTTTCTAAATTGTGGTCAACGCTGTGAGCTTGGTCAACTTTCTGAGTGTCTATATGAGTGCACCCTTTCACCTTCATATAATACAGAAATAATGCCTGTCCTGATTACTTCTGAGTGATTGGGAAGCTCTAATTAGATGTAAAAAGATCTTCAGAGATTCCCAAACCTCTGGGAATTTGGCTAATCATCCAAATCACCTGGGAGAGTTTCCTAAGGCCTTGTCCCCAGAAATCTCATCTTTAAAGTCCCCAGTAACCTGACATTTGGAAACCTTATTATACAAAATTTCAAAAGTGAGTATTATTGTAATATAACTCCTGGAGTCTAACAGTTGTCTTCCTGGGTCTTTGGCCACTGTTATTTCTGAGTTCAATAGCATCTTGATCATCTTTGGACTGCTTTTAGTTCTAAACTTCATATGTGTAGTTACCCTGACTTAAAGTTCAAAATCTTTAGATAATGACAAGTTTTGACCTTTACCTGTAAGGCCTCTGGCAAAGGGTTGATAAATGGATTTAGTCATTTCAGATGGTCAGAGCATTTTACAGTCTAAGTTGACAACATAAATCCACTCTTACATACAATGGATTAAACTAAATTCTCTAAAGTTATGGGTACTTGAGAAAACCCAGAAACACAGATATTTTGGAGTTAATAAAATGAATTGAATGAAAACATGCTTCTCACTCTAATGCTTCTTGGTGGTCTTGAACATCATCTTTCCAGGAAATGTGAGATTTTTAATTCCTAAGCATTCACCATAACGTGATATATTTTTCCAGAAGCAGCACATAACTTTATCTGTCACATATTGTTACTGGAGTTTTGATAACCCATGATTTTTTAAGGCAGCTTAAATGTAAGAATGAGCTCCTAGAATAGAACCAAAGCATATAACTAGAAATTACTTTGTAATGCCTTTCCACGGTTCAGTCTAACATAAAAGAGAGGTTAAGCAGGAAAGAAGTCTAATAATATCATTCTTTGAAGAAGAAGAATGAAGTCTAATAATATCATTAATATTATTCCATACTACTCGGCAAAGCATTCATCACATTGTGGAGATATATAAAAAAGGTCAAATATATATTGTTTAGAAATCAATTGTCCAGTTGACCCTTGGACAATGCAGGGGTGGTGGGGTGCTGACCCCTATGCAGTCAAAACCCATGTGTAATTTTTGACTCTCCAAAACTTAACCATTAATAGCCTGCTGCGGACTGCAAGACTCACAGATAACACAGTTGATTAACATATATTTTCCATGTTATATATATTATATACTGTGTGCCTACAGTAAGGTGAGCTAGAGAAAAGAAAAAGTTATTAGGGAAATCATAAGAGAAAATGCATTTGCAGTACTGTACTGTATTAATGGAAAAAATTTGCATATAAGTAGATCCACACAGCTCATGCCCATGTTGTTCAAGGGGCAATTGCATCTTGATTGATTCTGACTTTACCAATTCCTTTGTAAAAGAAAAGAAACTAGAGTATTTAGTACAAATTTGTTCCACGTGCTTAACAGCCCCCTGGCTTTGACATATGCCAAGTTTTAGCCTACCTACTCATCTATAATCAGGCCTTGAATAACTTCCATACTATCTATCAAAGGCCCCTGTGTTTTGATTTTATAAATGAATTTCAATTTCCTTATGTAGAGTTAGCATAATAGATAATCACGAAGGCTTGGGGCTCAGGCAAATTCGGGTTCAAACACTGTCCCTATCATTTACTAGCTGTGTGACTTTGGTTAATTACTAACTTCTGTAAGATTGTGCTGCTCAAAGTGTTGTCACTGGACCAGCAACATTTGCATCATCTGGGAGCTTGTGAATTCATAATATCACAATCGCTTCTTGTTTGGATAAGATCTTGTGGCAATGCAGTCTTCTCTTCCCTGTTTCCTGCTATGATGGTATTAAGTCATTATAGGTAGAGAAAGGGCACCGGGCAATGATAGGTCAGGTCTGGTTCCTTGAGCTAAAACCAGCCTCATCTGGCCTTTTAGAGAAAGGAGCCGTCCCTCACTGCTGAATCTGTTTTTCTGATTGCATAATTCCTGTGCACAGAGACTTATGCAGATCCAGACCCAGACTCTCTAGGCACTTTGAATAATTTCAGTGGAGAATATGTGGGGTTTTTTTGTTTGTTTTGTTTTGTTTTGTTTTCGTTCTGCATTTCACACACAATTTGTGGGGAATGAGGAGAGGAACAAGGCTTTGGACTCCTCTATTTGATTACCTTACTCCATAATGGCAGTTCTATCCCTCCCATGGAGCACCTTTTAGGGTTCATGACAAGCAACTGAAAAAGCCCCTCCTATCACTTCGGTGAGCAGCTGTGCAGACAGTGTTACAGAATAGGCTGGCCCTGGTCCTAAAGAGTCTAACATTCTCTCTCGTCTCCTACAGCCTATGCTTCTCTCATATAATCAAGCAAGGAACTGTTTCTACACATCCCTTAGAGTTCCCTAGCTCCTTAACTTTGCTCTTGCTGTTTCCTTTGCCTCACCTGCCTAATCTACCCTATCCCCATCTTTCCATGTCTGAATGGAATTTATTCTTTGACGCTTGGCTCTTGATGCTTCCACATGTGATAACCTTTCTTCTTTGACTCCAAACCTCTTTCCTAATCACATGCTAACCTGTGTCTTGCCACTCCATAACAAGCAAAAATGGAAGTTTCCTGAGTTTAGGAGCAGAGTTTTATGTGTTTAAGTCCTATTTATTTTCCCCTTGCCCATCCAAAGTGTTAGCACATGATTTTACCCAAGTAGAGTGTCAACAAATGTTAAGTGAATGAAATAGACTTCTTTCTGGAGAGACAAGGAAATAGACTAATTTGGAAAGCAAGGTGGACCGTTTGCATGGCTGAGATAACTAGAATAACTCGGTAACTAGATTTTAACTGAGGATTAGAATCATAGGCCCTTTATAACTTGAAAAACACTGGTTGAATATCTTTATATTATATAGACAAGCGGAAATTCATGAATCACTAAAATGACAAAATGGAACCAGGTTCTAGGACTCCTGATTTTCCATTCTGGTGTTTTTATCCAACTAAATAACATTTTCTTTTTAATTTTACAAACATTATTATAGAATAATTAATAAACATTCTGGAAAAAATATATTCACTCTACAATCATACCACCATGACATGTACTCTGTTTTATCATTCAGACGCTCACTCAGATATTATACATAAGAATTCATATTTTTGTATACATGAGATCCTAATTTACCTAAAATATCATGCTTAATTTATTTCACTTAATATTTTCTAATTTTTTCTCTCTGAAATTGTCACAGTCCTATAAATTTCATTGAGTTTGTATGCCAGATTGCCTATGGTTTTTCAACTTTAAGTTATTACAAATAACTTTCTGCTTGTAGCATTTATTTCCTTTGAATTATTTCTGATGGATATATTTGCAGGAATTAGTTTATGAAGTCAGAGTCTAGGAACATTTTTTGTTGGCTTTTATACATATTATCAAACTGCCTTTCAAAAGGATTATGTTAATTATGATACCTTCATATCAACCTGACAAGCTCATGTTATTATATTTAATGGAAAATGGAGCTTGACTATTGCCTTAATATGCATTGTTCTGATTATTAGCAATATCTGTTTCTTCTTTACAATTATAATGGTGTGAATTTTTACCTATGTCCTTTGTCTTTAGATTTTTCTTAATACAACATAAGCCTGGGTTATCTTCAGTGCAAACATTATTTTTAATCAATCTGTTTTTTGCCTGCCAAAAAACCACGGGGTCAAAACAACTAAATCAGAAAATATTGGCAGAAATGACTACAGTTATGGTTATGTTCTTTCCCCACCCTCTTTCCCTCATCTTACCCTCCCACTAGTCACTTGGTTCATTTCTGCTCCTTTCTTTCTGGTTCTCTTTCTCCTTCCTGCTGTGCCTTCTATGATCTACTCTCCCAAAGCTACCATACGGTTAGCATGTCTGATCCTTCCTTCTGCACCACAACATATCAGTTTATTATCATACTGTGTAAAGCAATATTTCCAAAGTAGGGTACACATCATTTTAAATACCATGTAGACAAACTATTTTAAAATTCTTATTTTGTACTGTATATTAATATGCACTTTCTACTTACATCAAGTTATACTGAACTTTTTAAATGTTTTTTTAACGTTTTATTTATTTTTGAGAGAGAGAGAGACAGAGTGCAAGTGGGAGAGGGACAGAGAGAGGGAGACACAGAATCCGAAGCAGGCTCCAGGCTCTAAGCTGTCAGCACAGAGCCCGATGTGGGGCTTGAACTCACAAACCGTGAGATCATGATCTGAAACGAAGTTAGATGCTTAACAGACTGAGCCACCCAGGCGCCCCAAGTTATACTGATTTTAAACTTATACTAAAGATTATACTAAGTGAGGATTATACTAAGTAATAAATAATGGCACATAAAGATGTATATCTTTCTTTTAAAGATGAACTTTCATTTCTCTCACATGTAAAAGAAGTCAGAGATAAGCCAGTAAAAACTGGAAAAGGAGTTTTCCAGAGCAGTCAAGGACTCAGGCTCCTTTTATTCTGCTTCTCTGCCATCATCAGCATGTAGTTTCTGTCCCATTATGCAAGGTGGTGTCTTGGGTTGCACCATATTTAAGTCAGCAGAGAAAAGGATGGATGGAAATGCTATTAACTGAGCAGGGAAACAATGTTTTAGGAAGAAGACGATGAATCTAATTAGACATGTTGAATTAGAGTTGACATTGAAACAGCAATTGGAGATGTCAAGTAAGAGTCTGGAACTCTGAGGAGAGGCCTACAGGTACAAATGTTTGGGTATCCTGCATATATGTGGTAATTGAGGGCACTGGTGTGGATATGAATGCCTAGAAGTTTAATGCAGAGTAATAAGAGAAACGAACCTAGCACTGAGCTTTAAGTTGGTGCATTTATTAAATGGCTGTGTTGGAAACAAGAAGCCTGTAAGAGAGGGAAAAGTCATTAGCTACATATGCAGGGTAAATAAACAACAAAAAAATAGAGAAGAATTATGAAAGATGCCAAGAGAAGACACTGTTTCCAAAGAAGTCAAGCCCTCAAAAGCCAAGTAAAAATACTGGCTGAAAAAAAAATCCAATGTATTTATCAACATGGAGGATATCGGTGATCTTTGCTAGGCTGTTGCAAAGATGAGACATTTAGAATGAGATCACCAGAAGCTTGATCGGAGCAGGTCGATAAGTGAGCAAGAAGTGAGAAAATGCCAACAGCACAATTGGACTGCAGTTCACAGTATGGCCGTGCCTGGAGGGACTGATGTGGGTGTGTGTACTTAAGGCCTTGCAGGAGCTTTTTATTAAATGGGATGGATCGAGTTGGTTAAGCGTCAGACTCTAGATCTCGGCTCAGGTCATGATCTCACAGTTCATGAGTTCTAGCCCCTCACTGGGCTCTGCGCTGGCAGCTTGGGATTCTCTCTCTCTCTCTCTCTCTCTCTCTCTCTCTCCCTCTCTCCCTCTCTCCCTCTCTCCCTCTCTCCCTCCCTCCCTCCCTCCCTCTCTCCCTCCCTCCCTTGCTCTCTGCCCCTCCCCTAACTTGTATCTGCTCGTTCTCTCTCTCTCTCAAAATAAATAAATAAGTAAATAAATAAACCTAAAAAAAAGTGGGAATAACTCATTTGACGGGGAGATATACAAGAGAGATAGTGTGAGAATGCAGAAATGTGGGAGAGGGTGGCGAGCAAAGCTTACAGTTGTATTGGTGAGCATTAGCTAGTGGGAAAGACAAGCTTTTCTGTTTGAACCAGGTGAGGTGAAGCAGGATAAATGAAAGGGTAGAGGTTAAAGCAGCGTGTGTGGGTATTCAAGGGGAAGTAGAGAAGAGAAAGGGCATCTCAGGTCCTTCTCTGGTTTTATATAATTTTCTCCTGCTATGGACATGGTCTAACATTTCCAGGAGGGTTTGGGGGTGTGGGGTAGAGAATCAGGACAGCAGTTCACACTGTGTCATTTTATATGGTACAGCAAGTGTCTCACAATTTAATGACTATTGCATGACAAGTTGTGTATTTCTTTTCATTTGTAATAAAATTCTCACAAGCTAGACATTACCTCACTGCCTCATCAAAAACATTGCTATTATTCCTATCATTTTGACGATCTTTTTTTCCAGTAGGAAGAGAGATTGAATGGGATGGTGGTCTACATTTTTTTTTCCACTTCAATTTGAGAATCTCAGATTAATTACACAGAATGCCTTCCTCTTTTTAGCTTTATTTCCCTGACGTAATTTATTTTCTAAGCCTTGCCTCCTATTAGTTATCTGTTTAATGTCTTTCTTTTTTCTATGACTTTCTATGCATAGGGTATCCGGATAAACCTCACAGAAGTGGGAGTGGTGTCTCTAGCTTGAACTTGGTGAAGTCTTAGGAGAGATACGTCTTTCTGCATCTTCAACATAGCCATAAAGCAGGTTTAAACACATGCATATCTGAATCAACAACCTTAATTTCAGGGCCGAGGGATCCTATTTTAAAAGGTCTCTTCAAGCAGTTTTTGTATCCCACATTTACCAGGGATTCAGGAAGAAAGATTTAATAGAGAACTGAATTCAGCTTCTGAAGTCCTGCTTTGTCATTTGAAAACTGCCTCAGTGGCTTTGGACAAGCCACTGAACCTTGGAGCCTCTGTGTGGACTGGGGAGTAATTATATACCACCCATGGCTTAATAAGCCCACCCTTGTGAGGATCAGACCTGATAGCAAGCGTATGCAAAGGCTTTCCCCACACTTGACCCTGCCTGTGTTACTATCTTAAAGTACCTTTAAATGTTCCTTTCTCAGTAATTCTATAAACCTCTAAGTTAATACATTAAGTTTTAGGCATGATCCATTAGCAACTTCCAGCTGAGCAAATTTTCTTGTCACAATCACTGAGCATTCACCCCTGGCTCTCTCCTTGCCCCTTCTAATTCTGATGTGAATTCACATTTCCAGAATTCCAGAGAGGTTTTCTTGCAACCTAAAAGGCCTTTGCAAGGACCCACGGATGTGATGAGAACCTTAAAACAATAGCTAACGTTTATGGAATGTTTAATATGTCCAGGCATTTTGCACATACATGCCCATTTAATTCTCCGATTCCCCAGTTATTATCACCATAACCTCTATCTATATTTTACCAAAGAGGCAGCTGAGGCACAGGCTAAATCACTCGCCCAAGGTGTGGAGAGGCAACTAACCACGCAAAACCAGAGGGCTGCTTTCTTTCCTTTGCTGTACACGGATTCTCAATTTCACAGAAAGTATCCACGTTGCCCTAGGCGGGATGAGAAGAGCTTCTCCTCAATCCCAGCAGCCGGCAGGTGCCCCCTGGAGAGTGACGTTTCAGCTGAAGGGGACGAGGAGGCAGCGAGCGGAGCGCAGAGCCCGGGGCGCCCAGCTGGCGGGCAGCGACAAGCAGGGTTGGAGTGGCGGGGACAGCGGCAGGTGGCGGGAACCGGGGCCAAGCTGCAGCCCCGGGAGAGGTGGAACCTGTTGCTGAAGCCCGGCCAGGGCTCTCTGGCTGCCGGGACTCAGCCGTTGTGCGGGTGCAGGTAAGGGCGCGGCCAGGCTGGGCTGGGGTGCGCAGCGCTTCTGCCGGCTTTGAGGATTCCTGTTTGCGATTGGGGATGGTTACCTTGGATTTTGCACCTTTCCTCTTTCGACTTTTCCTTAATCCCTCTCCATCTAGTTCCTCGGGCACCCTCTGTGGAATCACTGCCCAGGAGGGTGTCACTTTGGTCACCAGCCCAACTTTTCGGGGGGGGGGGCGGGGAGGGGGGTCTTTCCCGCCCGGACTCTCCAGGCCACGGATGCCTGTTCCCAGGCTGGCAGAGCTGGGACGCGACGAGAGAAAAGCGGCGCTTTGTTAACCATGAAGTTCAAAAACCCTCTCCAGGGCCGTATTGATACAACTGTTTGATCTCCTCACAGAGCGTGCTTGTTGCTAGCGAGACTTTAAACTGCTCTTTTCACCCATGGTGATTCTGAGCAATGATCTTTGCGTCTATGGCTGCATCTTGTGCGTTTCGACTTGCCAGAAAGGCTAAAATGTGGTTTCTTACCCTGGTACAGGACACCACAGAGCCCTCGGTGAAGGCACTTGGAGAGATTTTTTAGCTCTTCTTTGGACTGATCTAGGGTTTCCAGAAATGCTGGTTTCGCCTCCCTTCTACCAAACCACCGGGCATTTTCCAACAGGCAGCCCTAGGTCAAGGTTAGGGTCTGGTGTGGGAGAAAAGGAAAATTAATCTGCCCTACGCTGTCGTTTTCGCTAAAGACAGAACTGTAAGGAACGAAAACGTATTTGTTTACTCCTCCCCCCCCCCCTCCGTTTCCCCTCGGCCAGATTGTAGATATTTAAAATATTTATTTATTTTAAAGACTTAAATATGACGTAAGCTATAAGAAGATGCTGGGGTTTTTTTCCCGACCAAAATATTTGAGGTTGTGTTAACCACGTGTCTGAATTTCTCTTTCCATTAGACAACCAGATTATTTTCTATTGATAAAATCTGATGAGGGAGGAGGATAAGCCAACGGTGGTTTGTTAACTCTGGATATACTTGTTTTCAGCTAGAATCCTAATTAAACCAAAACACAGCTCATGTAAAATTACCTTAATAATGGTATTTTAAGTTACAGTTCAATTTGCAAAATTGCTGTGAAATGGCCAAAGATAGAATCACTCTCATGAACAGAAAGTTGTGTGGCAGAGTTGTGTGTGCAGCTCAGTGAGAGTCTTCTGTCTGTTAAAAGCTGTGATAGATTAATCATTTAAGAAAATAGCTGCTTCACTATACACTGCACTATCTTTAAAGGTACACGTATTAAGATATGGATCAATATTATCAAAGAGTAGATATTGTTGTAATAATCTAAACTGTGCTTTCATTATTGCTTGATAAGGACACATTACTCATATATCATTATCCTGTGCTTTTTATCATTGTATAAGGTTTTCTAAACTCCATATAATCCAATAAGATCTTTCTACCAGCCATTTTTTTCTTGATGTTTATAGGTATCTTCAGAAGAGCTTGGATCTGAAACTTATTTTTTCTTCATTTACCTAGCACTCTATCATCTTATCCGGCATTTTTATTCTGGAAGATTTTGTGAATGTATTATTTAAAAGTATATGTTAGAAATTTGTTGTTTTATTTTTGATTCTTTTACCTCATAGCTCTTGCCAATCACGCTGCTCACCAATATTTTCTCTCACAGATGTCAGACTATAGAATGTATAGATATGAATTCACTAGTATCAGTGAATAATTTCCTCCTAGAAAATCAGTTCATTTATGGTTCTTGGCTGTTGTGTGATTCTTTTATGAGAATTCCATGCAAATGTCTCTGTGATAAATATTCATGAACTTTTTCACTGTATTGTATTAAAATATATTTCTAGCTATAGTCAAGATGCAAGATGAGAATTTTGTTCCTCAAAGCTTCATCTACTTAAAAATAGTCATTTTGTTAAATACTATCTATTCTCCTCATTATGAAAAGGGAGAATTGATTGTAAGTGAACCCTTCAAAACTGTCCTATATATTTAAAGAATGCAAGATAAATACAACCTTACATTTCTTAAACATATCTATATGCTCTTCTAACAATCTTAAATTGTTTTCTTAACCACATGATTTCTGTGCTTACCATTAGCCCAGCGTTGACAGCTTATTTTTTTCTTTCTCTTTCTCTTTAGTTTTAAGCTCTGGCTCTATGGGATAAAGTGGCTCTTCAATGAATTTTCTGGTTGCCTTGAAGCTGGGCATTAAGGGTCCAGAGGGTCCCTCCCTCTGCTGAACCAAAGGCAGATGTAAATGTACTGCCCCAGCAATGAGCTGGCATGGTCACCCCAACAGACAGCTGTCTAGCATGGATCTCATGTCCTTCCTGTTCCTTGCGGGATTTTGAGATATGAGCCTTCTAAAAGTGAAGAGATCCGGTTCTCTTCCCCGACAGGCTTCTAATTGGCTCTGTGCCTGAAGCAAATCATTTAATTTTGAGTCTAAAATTTTCTCAGATGTAAAAGGAGTTATGAGTTCGAATAAGATTCCCCGCAATTTTTCACTCCTCTTGGTTTCCTTGTTTCTGTAGTAAGTGGGCGAAGGATCCAGAGGGAGAAGGTTTAGATACCCTTGACACTTGACAGCAGCTATCTCAGGCAAAGCCCTGAAAATCCTGTGACCTCAACGCCTCTTGTGTAAAATGGGCTCTTAAAAGAAGTGAATAGGATGGTGTATATGACGGCTGGATGCCGCTTTGGGCACGTGGGAAATGCACAGTGATATTTTTTTAAAGCACCCATCTGACAAATGTAAAGGTTTTTCTGGCTCTGGCCAGGGAGGAGATGAGCAAAGGGCAGAGAAGTCTCTCCTACATGTTCGGATGGTCATTACCGGTATGGCTCCTATGGTAGCAGCCGAGACCAGGTGATGGAAGGTTAGAACCTCAAGCATGTTATGAATGCCTCTTTGATGTCTCCCCAACCCCCACCCCTGCCCCCGAACACATGCAAAAAAGTCAGAGTGAATCAGGACAGCACAGTCATCAATTTGTTGCAACGCCACACAAGACTGGGAAGACTGCCCTGTTCTAGTTGTCTTGTAAAACTAGCTTCGGTCGTCTGTCACCAGTGAGCACACCTGGTATGTTACATCATGGAATCAGAATAGCAGCACGACCCAAATCACACCATGCCAGTAATTCGGAAAAAGAAAAAAAACAAAACGACCCCTGGAGTGCCAAGAACTTGGCTCTTTCTTTGCTGCCACTGAAAATTTGACGTTTCTAAATATTCCCCAAGTACGTTTCTTATTTGCTTCTTGGGCTGTTGAAAGGGGTCTCATTTAGGTGCCTGCCTAAATGGACAGTCTGGGTCCACTGGAGTCTGGGTTCCAGTGTGACAACAGCAGACTGACATCCTCTGCTAGAACTGACGCCCGTTTCTCCAGTCCCTCACAGAAATCTCCATCGGCCCATGCTTTCAAACCTCCAGAGGTCTACCAAGCACGTTAGAATTTTCTAGCTCTGGCTGCATTCCCACAAAATTTAAAAAATAACAATTTTCCAAATGAGATAGTAATAACTCAGCCTGGAGGGAGCTGTAACTATAATATGAAATAATATGCATAATCTCATTCAATTTTTATGATTTTAGATATTAAGTACAATTACGATCCCTGTCTTCTTCATAAGGAAACTGAGGCTCAGGAATCAGTTGCCCGAAGTAAACATATTAACTAGGATGAGGAATCAGGATAATGAACTCAGGTAGCCTTAAAACCCAAATGCTTAGGGGCACCTAAGTGACTCAGGTCATGATCTCACAGTTGGTGGGCTCGAGCCCCTTGTCGGGCTCTTCACTGACAGCTCAGAGCCTTGAGCCTGCTTCAGATTCTATATCTCCCTGTCTCTCTCTCTACCCCACTGCCCCTCTCCCCTGCTCACACAGTCAGTCTCTCTCTCTCTCTCTCTCACTCTCTCTCTCTCAATAAATAAATAAATAAATAAATAATAAAATAAAATTTAAATTTAATTAAAGGTAACTGTTTAAGTTTTTAAATCTTCCTTTCCATTTTATTTCCTGTCCCTGAATTCTTGGCACACTGGTACTGAAGTGAATGTCGGCTTTCTCTAGGAACTTACCTTCTGATCCTTTTTATAAGCAGAGTGTATCAAATTTGTAACAGGCACCCTTTCAGCAGTTTATAGCCTTACCTCTCCTTTGGCTCCTTACTCGGAATCTTCCGGTTATGTCTCTGGAATTCCCTAAACAACAGGTTTGCAATCTTTTTTTGTTTTTTCCGTAGCCATTATATAATTGATATCACTTGATATACTACTTCAGGCTTAAAAGTCTTCGGCTAGAATCCCGCGTCTTCGAGGAGGTTCTCTTTGTCCCCACTTAATTAAGCTGGAGTAGCTATTTCAGATGATTTCTGACTCGGAGTGCGCTTTATGCTCCTTAAAGCGAGCGGCCCTACAGGTTCCCTGGCAAGTAAACCCTGAGCTTCCCCAAGTACCCCATCCTCAGCTTGCTTTCCTTGATATTTTGATATTCCAGGTTTTAGCAACTTCTAATTTGTGTTTTCTCACACAAGTGAGGCCTTGAAGGTTCTACCACATGCAAAGCCTTCCAGTTGTCTCTGACTTCATCTTTAGCCCTCAGCCCTCGTCTTCATTTAGTCCCCTCCAGCCTTGTATGGACCAGGCTTAGTCCTACTTACAGCTTTGGCATTCACTATTCTCCCCGCCTGAGAACGTTGCCTGTCAGAGCTGCACTGGGAGGCATTTTGCCCTGTCAGTCTCAGATCTGCTGTGCCTTCCCACGCCACAGGTCGTCACAGTACCATCTGCTGTCCCGGAGCCCACTTGCTCCTGGAGACTACCTCCATTGACTCGTTGACTTGTTTATGATCTTACTTTTCAGAAAGAGAATCTAAGCTCCATGTAAGGAACTATGTGCTTTCATTTTTACCACTGGCTTCAGTACCTAGAACAGAGTCTGGCACCTGGGGGATACTGGCAAATATTTGCTCATTGAAAATTTCATTGCCATCTCCCTATCAGATTCCCCTGCATCTTTCTGGAGGTGCAATCAAGTTACTAAAATTTCAACCTTAGGCTGGTCCCATTCTTCCTTTCTGCTGTTTTCTCCTTTCCACTGATTCTACCTTAATTAAAAGACCAATCCCTATGTATGTTTTCCCTTTCATGTTGGAGAAAAAAATTTGAAAAAGCTATTTACCATCGATTGCATTATTTTAATATACATTCAAGCTTTGCAGTATCATTTTATGTTGAATTTTAAGAAAATCTGGGTCTGAACTAGGAAAATATAAATGCCGCATTTACTTTAGATTTAAGTTAAATCTACCCATTCTGTTTTCATCACCATGATAATTTTTCATCTTTAAAAATATTTTATTTAAAAATATGTACATATGTAATTTTATATAAATGTCCAAATTATATCACAATGCTATTGCTTTTGAATTTGTAATTTTTCTGTTTCCTTTAACTGCCTTTGTCCACTCCTTATTCTCTTCTGTGTCCATATCACAGATAACCCATGTTAGCAACTGAGTTCTATTATCCTAGATTTTCATACACTTTTATAACCATTCACATACATACATGTGCAAACATGTTTGTGTATACACACATGCACATCAGTCTTTTTGTCATCATTTTTAAGAAATGTGCACCTTATTTTTTCTTACTCATTGATACCTTGTGGAAAGTGTCCATGTCAACCATTATACATGAAACTAAAATTTTACATGTCTGTATAATATTCATGATGGACATATTAAGAAACAATAAATTCAGCCAATCACCACTTTATAAACATTCACTTTATTTCCAGAGGTTTTTATTGTCTTCAGTTTTATCACAAAACAAGGTCATAATAAAAATTGTTGATGATTTCTTTTATTTCTAAGTTCAAGGGGTAAAAATATTTATAAGCTTTAAAGTATGTTGCCCTATTGCTTCTGAAGTGTTATATTCACATTTTTACCAGCAAATTGTGAAACAATCCATGTCCCTACAGCTATCAATGTTATAATTCTTCAGTTTATAATTGTTACATTTATTTAAATATCTTAACTTGTGAAGTTAGTATCTTTTCATGCTTTTCAGATATGTGGATTTGCTCTTATGTAAATTGTTTAATCAATTCTTGTCCATAGGTTCTGCTGGGCTATTTGTTATCATCTGATGAATATTTAAGTGTTCCTTAAATATTGTCAATATTAACTCTTGTACAGTAAATATTTCCCATTTTGTCATGTTTTTGCTCATAACTTATACTGTGCACATTCAAACTATTTTTTTAATAATCCACACATTTAATTCTTATTATGTAAATTCTAAGATTTTAGTGTTTGATTACTGCATCTTTGTAGTATATCTTGAAATCTGGAGTTGTGAGATCTTCAATGGATTGCTTTGGTTTATCGGGGTCTTCTGTGGTTCCATACAAATTTTAGTAGCATTTGTTCTAGTTCTATGAAAAATCTGTTGGTATTTTGATAGGAATTGCACTGAATCTGTATATTCCTTTGGGTAAGTATGAACATTTTGATAATATTAATTCTTGCAATCCATGAGCATGGTATATCTTTCCATTTGTGTCATCTTCAATTACTTTCATCAGTGTTTTATGGTTTTCAGAGTACATATCTATCACCACTTTAAGTTAATTCTTAAGTATTCTATTCTTTTTTGGTACATTTATATATGGTGTTGTTTTTTTTTAAATTTCTTTTTCTGTGACTTCATTAGTGTCACAGATTTCTGTGTATTACCGATTCTGGGTATTAATTTTGTATCCTGCCACTAGACTGAATTCATTTATTACTTCAGTAGTTTTTTGGCAGAGTCCTTAGGGTTGTCTATGTAATATCATGTCATCTGCAGATAGTGAAACTTAGCTTCTTATTTACCAATTAGATGCCTCTTATTTCTTTTTGTTGTCTGATTGTAGTGGCTAGGACTTCCAGTACTATGTTGAATAAAAGTGTTGAGAGTGGACATCTTGCCTTGTTTCTGATTTTAAAGGAAAAGCTCTGTTTTTCACCATTAAGTATGATGTTAGATGTGAGTTTTCATATATGGCCTTTAGTATGTTGAAGTATGGTCTCTCTAAGCCTGCAGTGTTGAGATTTTTTATCATGAATGGCTGTTGAATCTTGTCAAATGTTTTTTTCCACATCTGTTGAAAAGATTGTATGATTTTTATTCCTTGTTTTGTTGATGGGTATAATATTAAATGATTTGTGTATATTGGACCATCCTTGTACTTCTGGAATAAATCCCGCCTGATTATGGTGAATTATCTTTTTAAAGTATTGTATGCCATTTGCTAATATTTTGAGGATTTTTGCATTTACCTTCATTGGGGATATTGGCCTGCAGTTTCTTTTTTGTGTATCTTTTTCTGGTTTTGGTATCAAGGCAAAGCTGGCCTCATAAGAATGTATTTGGAAGCTTTCTTCCCTCTTCTGTTTTGTTTTGTTTTGTTTTGTTTTGTTTTGTTTGAAATAGTTTGAGAATAGGTATTGACTCTTCTTTAAATGTCTGAGAGAATTCACCTGTGAAGCCATCTAGCCCTGGTCTTGTATTTTTTGGTAGGCTTTTTATTACTAATTGAATTTAATTACTTGTAATCAGTCTGTTTAGACTTTTTATTTTCTTCCCAGTTTAGTTTTGGAAGATTGTGTGTTTCTAAGAATTGATCCATTTCTTTTAGGTTGTCCAGTTTGTTGGCAAACAATTTTTCATAGTACTGTCTTATAATTCTTTGTATTTCTGTGGTGTTGTTACTTCTCCTCTCTCATATCTGATTTTATTTATTGGGTCCTTTTTCTTTTTTTCTTGATGAGTCTGGCTAAGGGTTTTAGTCTTTACATCATTTATTTCTGCTCTGATCTTTATTATTTCCTTTCTTCTACTCACCATGGACTTTGTTCTTTCTTTTCCAGATCCTTTAGGTGTAAGATTAGGCTGTTTGAATTTTTTCTTGTTTCTTGAGTTAGACCTGTATTGCTACATACTTCACTCTTAGAACTGCTTTTGCTATGTCACAGAGGTTTTGGACTGTTGTATTTTTATTTTCACTTGTCTTCATGTATTTTTAAAATTTCTTCATTGAAGAAGAAATCACCATCAATTTCTCTACTTATGTCCATTAATATTTGCTTTATGTATTGAAGTGCTTCAGTGTTGAGTGCATAGATATTTACAATTGTTATATCCTCTTGTTTGATTGATCCCTTTATCATTATGTGATGCCCTTCCCTGTCTTTCGTGACAGTGTTTGTTCTAAAATATATTTTCTGATATAAGTATTGCTACCTTAGCTTTTTTTTTAAAAAAACAAACTTCCATTTGCATGGTGAATGTTTTTCCATTCTTTCACTTTCAGTCTGAATATGTCTTCAGATCTGAAGTGAATCTCTTGTATGCAGCAGGTAGATGGGTCTTGCTTTTTTATCCGTTCTGCCTCTTTGTGTCTTTTGATTGGAGCATTTAGCCATTTATATTTAAAGTAATTATTGATGGGTGTGTACTTGTTGCCATTTAAAAAATGTGTTTTCTTGTTTTTGTAGGTCTTCTCTTACTCTCTTTCTTTGTGATTGATGAAGATAATGTTTTCTTTGACTTTCTCTCTATTTTTGTGTATCTATCATTGGTTTTGGGTTTGTGGTTACCATAAGGTTTATATTTAACATCTTAAGTAACTAGGCCATATTAACTTGATAGTCATTTAAGTTCAGACACATTTAAAATAACAGAAAAATAAAAAATATTTTTCCCTTTTTCCCCTTATCTTCCCTTTTTACCCCTTTCTCCACCTTTTATGTATATGTTGTCATAGTTTACATCTTTTCATCCACATTTTTCTTATGTCTAATTATGGACATTTCTTCTCCACTTAAAGAAATCTCTTTAACATTTCTTAAAAGACTCGTTTAATGGTGATAAACTCCTTTATCTTTTGTTTTTTTTCCTGGGAAGCTCTATTTCTCTTTCAAATATGAACAATAACCTTGCTGGGTAGAGTATTCTTGATTGTGGATTTTTTTCCCTTTAGCACTTTGAATTTATCGTGCCACTCCCTTCTGGCTTGCAAAGTTTCTGCTGAAAAATCAGCTAGTAGCCTTATAGATTTTCCCTTGGAGGTAACTTTTTTTGTGTTTCTCTTGCTGCTTTCAAGATTCTCTTTAGCTTTAACCTTTGACATATAAATTAGGATGTGCTGTGGTGTAGACTTCCTTGGGTTATTCTTGTTTGGAACTCTCTGTGCTTTTTGGACTTGGATGTCTATTTTCTTCTCTAGGATAGAGAAGTTATTATTTCTTTAAATAGGAAACTTATATCTCTCTTCTTCTGGAACCCCAAAATATGAATGTCACTTGATGTTGTTCAAGAGATCAGTATCCTCATTTGAAAAATTCTTTTCTCTTTTTGCTCTTCACCTTGTATGTTCTCCATTACCCTGTTTTTGAGATTGCTGTTATGCCCTTCTGCATCCTCTAATCTACTGTTGATTCCCTCTAGTATGATTTTATTTCAGTTGTTGTATACTTCAACCCTAATTGGTTCTTTTTAATATTTTCTATCTCTTTATGGAAGATCTCACTGGCTTCTTCTGCTCTTTACTCCAGCCCAGTGCATATCTTTATGCTCATTATTTTAAATTCTTTGTCAGGCATATTGCTTATCTCTTTCATTTAGTTATTTTCCTGAAGTTTTTTTCTTGTTCTTTTTTTTGTAGCATATTCTTCTGTCTCTATGTTTGGTTGATTTTTGTGTATTTATGGATTAGGTGAAGCAGCTACTTCTCCTAAAGTTCAAAGAGTGGTCTTGTGTATGGTGTCCCCTATGTAGACTGTGTGTGCAAGGTGACTTTTCCTGGCTAGCTGACCTATGGCTGTTTATGCTAGTTACATTTTAAACTGTGGCATGTCTCTGTCTCTCTTCCTATACTCTTGCCATTCCACCTTTGGTTGTTCAGTAGCTTCTCAATAAGCCCTCAGTTCTTTTTCAGGAGGAATTTTTCTATTAGTATGTATAAATTGGTGTGTTCCATGGAGAAGGTGAGTTCGGAGTCCTCCTAGGTCAACATTTTGAACTGCAACTCCTCTAATACTGTTTTCTTTTTATAATACTGTGTTTAAAACTGCTTCTAATTCCTTTCTGCAGTTTTTTAGCCCTCTATAATGTTTTATTGATCTGAGGTTTATCTAGAATTAATCATGTTAGTTTCCAAATGCTCACTTTTCAATTATTTATTTCTAACTTTATTATTGTATAGCCACAGGTTGTGCCAAGTATATATAGATAGTTCCTAAGACTAATACAGAGATCATTAAAAATAAACAAGGAAAATGAATGGGAGAATTACATGTAAACATTTAAAAAAATGATGCTGAAACTCACTGGTAATCAGAGCATTCAAATTAGAACAAGATAGTGATGTCAGCAAGATGGCTGAATAGGATGTCCCTTGCTCATATACTCCTCTCAGCAGCCACAATTTGACATCCATCCATGGGCAAAAGTACCTTTGTGGCAACTGTAGGATCCAGGAAGAATATTATGAAACTGCATGTCGTCCAAGAAGAAGGAGAGATGTTTTGAGAAAACAGGCACCCACCCAGACAAGTGACTGCCAAATGGGCCTCAGCTACGGATCCAGAAATAGCTACATAACCCTGAACATTTGACTTCATCTCTCTTTGGCTTTGTTTCTGTCGATGGTACCATACATCAAGGTACCTTGGCATCTCACTCATGTACCTGGTGATGGGCAAACAGATCTCAGTCCCATTCCTGGACCTTGAAGGGTCCTGTGAACTGGCTCTAGCTCCTCTTGGCCATGACCTAGGAGACTCTGGCAAACACTTATTTAAATAATCACCCACAAGCAAGAGAGCTTTAGTGGAAGTTCAGGAAGCTAGTGGAGAAATTCTAGCACAACATTGAGAAAAAAATTCAGAGGTCAGACACATTGGAGAGAATAAGAGGAACTGGTTAGCTTTACCCACAACACCCTCCCACCAAGGTGGGGGGTACAGCTCAGTCCCAAGAGAGCCCTTCTTGGCCCATGATTTCTCCTTCAGGGGAAAGTGAGAGCCTGAGATTAAGTATCAGCTTTCCCAGCTATGTGGGATGCTGCCAGAAAGGCCCATTTATCTCTTGCCCCATTCAGAGTACTGAATCATGAGCTTCATAACTGGGAACACAGCAGCCAGAGCTTGAAATAGATGCGACTCCTAGTAACTGTGTCAGACTACAGGGCTTCCAGGCCTGCCTGTGAACCACTGGAGACTCCTTAGTTGCAGATTCCCCAACTGGCCCACTGGCAACCCCCAAAACTTTACATGCCTCACTTACATATCTACCCGCACACATTGTGCCTAGCTCTCATTGGCAGCTCCAGGGAGCAGAGAACAAGCTTTTGCAGTAAGTAGGGACAACCAATAAGCCAGCCCTAATATGTGGGTCTGGAAGAAACCACAAACTCGAGCAGTGCCTGTGAAAAATAAAATTTAGCAGTGCCTGTGAAAAATAAAAGGGAGGCTGTCAACTCTCAGCCTGGCTTGGCAGGATCAAGAGAAGATATATAAGCTTAAGAATCCTCCTACATAAGGGAGCAAGAAGTGTGAAGCAAGTGTGTCCAAACGTGTGAAAGAGACCAAGAATCCCAGGCTGGGCTGATGAAAGGTTTCTGTCCTAATGTCCATCAACAAACACTGGAAGAAATGAATCCTCCTACAAATGTGAAGACAGCAACACAAGACCTTAAGGAACATGAGAAATTAAGGAAACATGACACCACCAAAGGAACACAGTAATTTTCCTGTAACTGACCTCAAAGACATGGAGATTTTGATTTACCCAGTAAAGAAGCCAAAATAGCTGTTTTAAGGAAGTTCAGTGAGCTACAAGAAAATGGTTAATTCAATGAAATCAGGAAAACAATACATTAATAAAATGAGATGTTTAGCAAAAACATAGAAGTCATAAAAAAGGACCAAACAAAATCTGGAGCTGACAAATACAATATATGAAATGAAAAATGCAGTAGAGAGGGTCAATGACAGAATGGACCAAGCAGAAGAAACTATGATGCAGAGGACACAAGGAGACATATATAAGCTTCACTGTTATATAATGTGAATTACTGGATTGTTATAATGAAACGGTGGAAGTCAGAAAATGCAATCCTAATCAAAATTGCACTGGCATTCTTCTCAAAGCTAGAACAAACAATCCTGTAATTTGTATGGAGCCACAAAAGACCCTGAACAGCCAAAGTAAAGTTGAAAAAGAAAACCAAAGCTGGAGGCATCACAATCCCAGACTTCAGCCTCTACTACAAAGTTGTAGTTATCAAGACTGTATGGTATTGGCACAAAAACAGACACATAGACCAATGGACCAGAATAAAGAACCCATAATTGGACCCACAAATGCATGGCCAACTAATTTTTGACAAAGCAGGAAAGAGTATCCAATGGAAAAAAGACAGTCCCTTTAGTAAATGGTGCTGGGAGAACTGGACAGCAACATGCAAAAGAATGAAACTGGACCACTTTCTTACACCATACACAAAAATAAACTCAAAATCCTAGGTTCTTAGGATTAAGGACCTAAATGTGAGACAGAAAACCAGCAAAACCCTAGAAGAGAAAATAGGCACACCTCTTTGACCTCAGCCACAGCAGTTTCTTACTTGACATGTCTCTGAAGGCAAGGGAAATAAAAGCAAAAATGAACTATTGGGACTTCATCAAGATAAAAAGCTTCTGCACCATGAAAGAAACAATCAACAAAACTAAAAGGCAATCAATGGAATGATAGAAGATACTTGCAAATAACATATTGGACGATAAAGGGTTAGTATCCAAAATCTATAAAGTACTTACCAAAATCAACACCTGAAAAACAAATAACCCAGTGAAGAAATGGGCAGAATACATGAATAGACACTTTTCCAAAGAAGACATCCAGATGGCCAACTGACACATGACAAGATGCTCAGCATCATTCATCATCAGGGAAATACAAATCAAAACCACATTGAGATAGTACTTCACACCAGTCAGAGTGGCTAAAATTAACAACTCAGGAAACAACAGATGCTGGCAAGGATGTGGAGAAACAGGAACCCTCTTGTACCGTTGTGAATGCAAACTGTGCAGCTGCTCTGGAAAACTGTTGAGGTTCCTCAAAAAATTAAGAATAGAAATACCCTACAACCCAGAAATAGCACTACAAGGAATTTATCCAAAGGACACACATCCAAAGGATATCCAAAGGATATGAGTGCTGATTCATAGGGGCATATGTACCCCAAATGTTTATAGCAGTGCTTTCAACAATAGCCAAATTATGGAAAGAACCTAAATGTCCATCAACTGATGAATGGATAAAGGAGAGGCGGTTTATATATACAATGGAATACTAATTGGCAATGAGAAAGAATGAAGTCATGCCATTTGCAACAACATGAATGGGACTGGAAGGTATTATGCTAAGTGAAATAAGTCAGACAAAGACAGATGTCATATGTTTTCACTCATATGTGGAACTTGATAAACTTAACAAAAGACCATGGGGGAAGGGAAGGGGAAAAAATAGTTTCAGAGAGGGAGGCAAACCATAAGAGACTCTTAAGTACAGAGAACAAACTGAGGGTTGATAGCGGAGCAGGGAAGAGGGGAAAATGGGTGATGGGCATTGAGAAGAGCATTGGTTGGGATGAGCACTGGGTGTTGTATGTAAGCAATGAATCATGGGAATCTACCCCCAAAACCAAGAGCACACTGTGTATACCGTATGTTAGCCAATTTGACAATGAATTATATTTTTTAAACAGTAAATATAAATTAGATTATTTGGTTATTTTGGTTCTGAGTTATATATGTTCTTTATGTATTTGGGAAAATAGCCCTTTATCAGATGTGTCATTTGCAAATATGTTCTCCCTGCTTCATTCAGTAGGTTGTCTTTTAGTTTTGTTGGTTGTTTCCTTTGCTGTGCAGAAGCTTTATATTTTAATGAAGTCACAATATTTTGTTGTTGTTTTCCTTGCCTGGGGACACACTAGAAAGATGTTGCTATGACCAATGTCATAGAAATTCCTGCCTGCGTTCTCATCTAGGGTTTTTATGGTTTCAGGTCTCACATTTAGGTCTTTAGTCATTTTGAATTTAGCTTTATTTTTGTTGTAAGAAAGTGGTCCAATTTCATTATTTTGGCATATATCTGTCCAGTTTCCCCAACACCATTTGCTGAAGAGATTGTCTTTTTCCCATTGTATATTCTTGCCTTCTTTATTGAAGATTAATTTTCCATATAATTGTGGGTTTATTTCTGGGCTTTCTATTCTGTTCTATTGATCTATGTTTCTATTTTTGTACAGTTCCATACTGTCTAAATCACTACAGCTTTGTAATGTAACTTGAATTGGAATTGTGATACCTCCAGCTTTGCTTTTCTTTTTCAAGATTGCTTTGGCTATTTAGGGTATTTTGTAGTTGCATGCAAATTTTAGGATTGTTTTTCCAGTTTTGTGAAAAAAATGTTGTTGGTATTTTGATAGGGATTGCATTAAATCTGTTGATTGTTTTGGGTAGTATGGACATTTGAACAATATTTCTTCTTATCCACGAACATGGAATATCTTTCCATATCTTTGTGTCATCTTCCATTTCCTTTGTCAGTATTTTATAATTTTCAGAGTGTAGGTTTTTCACATCTTTAAGTTTATTCCTAGGCATTTTATTATTTTTAGTGTAACTATAAATGGGATTGCTTTCTGAATTTTTCTGCTGCTTCATTATTGGTGCATAGAAATGCAACAGATTTCTATATATTGATTTTGTATCCTACAAATTCTTTTGTCAGTTCTAATAGTTTCCTGGTGGAGTCTTTAGGGTTTTCCATATAGAGTACCATGTCATCTGCAAATAGTGAAAGTCTGACTTCTTCCTAACCAATTTGGGTGCCTTTTATTTCTTTTTGTTGTCTGACTGCTGTGGCTAGGAATTTCAGTATTACGTTGAATAAAAGTGGTGAAAGTGGACATCTGTGTCTTGTTCTTGACCTTAGGGGAAAAGCTCTTAGTTTTTCCCCATTGAGTATGATGTCAGCTGTGTTTTTTTCATAGAAGACCTTTATTATTTTGAGGTCTATTTCCTCTAAACTTACTTTGTTAAGGGTTTTTTTCATGATAATGTACTTTTTCAAGTGCTTTTTCTGCATCTGTTGAAATGATTCTATGGTTTTTGTCCTTTCTCTTAAGGATATGGTGTATGATATTGATTGATTTGTGAATACTGAAGCTTCTTCACATTCCAGGAATAAATCCTACTTAATCATGGTGAATGATTCATGATTAATATATTGTTGGATTGGGTTTGATAATATTTTGCAGACTTTTGCATATTTTTTCTTTCTTTTAAGATTTTATTTTTAAGTAATTTCTACACCCAACATGGGGCTCAAACTTACAACCCCAAGATAAGGAGTTGCATGCTTTACTAACAGAGCCAGTTAGGCACCCCTGCATCATTTTCATTAGAGATATTGGCCTGTAGTTTATTCTTATTTTTTTGTAGTGTCTTTATCTGATTTTGGTATCAGAATAATGCTGGCCTCATAAAATGAATTTGGAAGCTTTCTTTGCTTTTTTTTTTTTTTTTTTTTGAATAGTTCGAAAAGAATAGCTATTAACCCTTCTTCAGATGTTTGGTAGAATTTACCTATGAAGCCATCTGGTCCTGGAATTTTGTTTTTGGGGAGTTTTTTGATTACTGATTCAATTTCTTTGCTGATAATTGGTTTATCCAAATTTTCTATTTCTTCCAGCTTCAGTTTTGGTAGGTTATATGTTTTAGGAATTTATCTATTCCTCCTATGTTGTCCAATTCATTGGCATATAATTTTTCATAATATTCTCTCACAATTATTTGTATATCTGTGGTGTCAGTTTTTATTATCCCCCTTTCATTTGTGATTTTGAGTTCTTTCTCCCTCTCTCTCACTTTTTAAGAGTCTAGTTAGAGGTTTATCAGTTTTGTTGATCTTTTCAAAGAACCAGGTCCTGGTTTCATTGATATGTTCTATTTTTTCTTAGATTCTATATCATTTATTTCTGCTTTAATTATTATTTCTTTCCTTTTGCTGGTTTTGAGTTCTGTCTTTTTCTTCTTTTTCTAGCTCATTTAGGTGCAAGATTAAGTTGCTTGAGATTTTTCTTGCTTTCTGAGGTAGACCTGTAATGCTTTAAACTTCCCTCTTTTCCTACATCCCCAAAATTTTGGACTGACCATTATGTTTTCATTTTCGTTTGTCTCCATGTATCTTATTTCCTCTTTGATTTCTTGGTTGACCCATTCATTTTTTAGTAGCATGTTATTTATTGTCCATATATTTGTGCTCTGTCCATAGTTTTTCTTGTGATTGATTTCTAGTTTCATAGCATTGTGGTCAGAAAAGATGCATGGTATAATTCAGTCTTTTCAAATTTGTTGAGACTTATTTTGTATCCTGGGGAATGTTCCATGTGCACTTGAAAAGGTGTATTTCTGCTCTGTCAGAATATGAAAATATCTGTTAAGTCCATCTAGTCAAGTGTGTCATTCAAAGACACTGTTTCTTTGCTGAAGAAGAAACAGCAAATGATCTGTCCATTGATGTAATTGCTGTGTTAAGGTCCCCTCCTGTTAAATTGTATTACTATAAATTAATTTCTTTATGGTTGTTGTTTTTATGTATTTGGGTGCTTTTATGTTGGGTGCATAACTATTTATAATTGTTATATCTTCCTGTTAGATTGTCCCCTTTATTATTATACAATGTCCTTTGTCTCTTGTTACAATCTTTGTTTGAAAGTCTATTTTGTCTAAATACTGCTACCTTAACTTTCTTTTAAAATCCCACTTGCATGATAAAAATTTACCATCCCCTCACTTTCTATCTACATGTGTTTAGGTCTGAAATGAGTCTCTTGTAGTAAGACTTCATGTATTAATAACATATTTTATGAATAAGCAATTACAAAAGACAAAATATAAAAAGCTTAAAGTACAAGTAAAGATTTGCCATTTCACCAATAATCAAAAAAATGTTATTTGGAGCAAAAATATGCAATTGTGTTGATGTCTCATATGAACAATTTTTAAAATGATAATGTTAATGAAACAGGTACTATTTATGTTGCTAGTGTGGCACTGTAAATTTTTTGATAACCTCAAAATAACTTGGGTATAACTTAATATAAGTTAATACGTTTACTTCATAGCTAGTAAATGAAAAATGCCGAATAAACAACTCTATAAACAGTGATGTTTGGGCATGTCAGTAGAGGTTTAATATCTATTGCCCTTAGGGTACCACCCAAGTTCTTATGGCCTAAAAGGTGCTTTTTCATTGAATATTATATATATTTATATATGAATAATTATATATAATGAATAATTGTATATATATATTATATATAATATAATGAACTGAGCATAAACATCTCTGGCCTTTTTATATAATATAATTTCATTATGTATATATGCATGTACATTTATATATATGCAAAGAAGGCTATTTTAGATAGATACATAGATTTATTATGTATATAATAGTTTTCCTTGCACCACACTACCTCTTCATCTCTAGGCTTTGTCTACAGTTAACTAACTCCTGCCAGGCTCTCTTGTTTCCCTCAGGTCTTGGTGAATACTGATTCTGCTATTCTCATTGAACCTCCCCTTCCCACCTGCCCATCCCCTGCCTAAATATGTCTCATACTTCAGGTCTTGACTTAATTTTTTACCCATAGGAGGCCTGTCCAGTCCAGGTTAAATCTCCCTGATACTTTGAACTAGTGCTCACATTGCCCAGTCATACAATTCATTATCTTTGTAGTTAATTGATTAGTGTTTGTCTTTAATTCATGACTGTTAGCTTTATGTAGGCTGCTAAGTCTGAGTACTGTGTTTTGTTAATGCTGAAAGATAATAAATGCATGCATGCATGAATATAAATAGAAAAATATGCTGACATGTTAACATTTGGGTTCTATAAAGTTTTACAATTAATAACAGCCTCCTTTCTGCCCACCTGAGTTTGGAGCTATTTAGAGATAGATGCAGGAGTCAGGCATAAAGATATCATATCAGCATTTGATTATTTGAGAATCTGGCTTAGAGTTGTAGGCAAGGGGATTTGCTATAAAAGTTGGTTTTAAATTAGACAGGTTTCCCACTTCATTCTTCTGTCATAGGGAGACCACCCAGTTCATTTTTTATGAACACAGAGAACCTCTCCTTATGGCAGCAAGTTCCAAAAGAGAGTATTAAAAAGGCCAGAGATGCTTACGTTCAGTTTCTTCTCCCAAACTTTCTGATTCTTATCAGAAGAGTGAATGAAGACCCGGGAGGTTGATCTGAAACAAGCTTTCTCTGTATGGAAACATCAGGAATAAAGAATGTTACCTCTAGGTAGTAGTAATTTGAGTTTTTAGTTTTTTTCTTTATAATTTCTGTATTTTATAATGATCATGAACTATTTTTAATCAGAAAAAAAATTCCTAAAATCTAAGTTGCAACAGTAGTTTTTCTTGGCTATATTTTCTCACCAGTGTTAGCTGAGCCAATCTGTAACATATCTATATCCATGTAAAATTGTAGATCCCATGTGAGGATGAAAAAAAAGCCTGATGGAGAAAAATGAGCACATTTTTGGAATATATAGAAGAAAAATGTCCATATTAATGGTTTACAATTGCATGGGGGTAGCCTCCTATATGAGAAAGTTATGTTTTAAACAAAGTGATTGTTGCCAAAAGATATGAATGCTGAGACTCATGTTACAATACTTTGTTAAGGTGACCGAAATTTTTTTTCCTTGTCTTTTTCTCCAGTATTTTCTCACTATTTTCCCACCAGCAATTCATAATCATTAGGGGTGTGTGTGTGTGTGTGTGTGTGTGTGTGTGTGTGTGTTTTGTTTTTTAAGTTTTATTCATTTTGAGAGAGAGAGAGAGTGTGTGAGCAGGGAGGGGGCAGAGAGAAAGGAAGAGAGAAAATCCCCAGTAGGCTCCTCACTGTCAGTGAAGAGCCCAACACATGGTTTGAACCCATAAATCAGGAGATCATGACCTGAGCCAAAGTTAAGAGTTGGACCTTTAACCGACTGAGCCACCCAGGTGCCCCGGGTGTTTTTTTTTTTTTTAATTTAAGTATACTTGACATTGGATGTTATATTAGTTTCAAATGCACAACATAGTGATTCAACAATTCTATGTATTATTCTGTTCACCACAATAAATGTAGTCACCATACAGTGCTATTACAATCTTACTGTCTATATGTGCTGTACTTATCATCTCTGTGACTTTTTTATAACTGGAATTTGGTACCTCTTAATCCCCTTGATTTCCTTTGCCTATCCCACCCACCCATCTCTTCTCTGGGGACCACCAGTTTGTTTTCTGTATTTCAAACACTGTGTTTTGTTTTTGTTTTTTAGATTCTACATATAAGTGAAGTCATATGATATTTGTCTTCTCTGTCTTATCTCACTTAGCATAATACTTCTAGGTCCCTCCATGTTGTTGTGAATGACAAGATTTCATTCTTTAAATGGCCAATATTCCATTGCATGCATGTATATGTATGCATGTATCCATTCATCTACTGATGGACACTTGGGTTGCTTCCATATCTTGGCTATTATAAATCATGCTGAAGTAAACAGAGGCATTATAATCATTAGTTCTATTGGAGTTAATGGGAAGTTTTAAGGCTAGAAAAACATCACACATAATTTTTATCTTCGAAATTTTAGAGATTATCAAATTAAAATGTATAAATATTAAGTCACATAGCTTAGGGAGAACCAAAATGAGGAGTCAAATTTCTTATCCTCTAACTGGATGTATTTTCTGCTTTAGAATACTGCCATCCAAAGACTATACTTTCAGGGATCATTTATATAGTTCATAGAATACTGCCATCCACCACAGTTCACAACTTCTGAAAAACTTATAAAGGAAGAAATACAGGAAGGTCCACAGCACTACAGCTTCCAATAAAGAAAAGGAAGAAAGTTCTCATTTCCCTGAAAACTTTTTGAATAAAACATGATGGATAGTTCTGCTAGGTGAACTAACCTTTTTTCTGTGGAACGTATTATTCAAATTGAAAGCTTATCTCTTACATTCAAATATTTTTAAACCTACTTTTAAACTTTGTATTTGATGATTTTAGTGCTCTGTTGCACAACATAATTGGATTATTTTCTCTACAAGTAAATGACAAGGATAAAACTTCAAAAATAGAACTGTTTGACCTTAAACCATGTCCTCTTAAAAATACTATTTGGAAATGAACCAATGTACATTTATTAAATAGAATCTTTAAAAACTCAGTTTCAAGGTGTGGTTGTTTCATTGGTTGCCTTTAGTTAGACCCAGAGAGTAATTTTCAACTCAGAGTCCTCATAAAGAATGCATATGTGTTCCAGTGCATTCAATATGAACAAAAGTTTAATTTAGCTTGGCAGGGTATAGCATGATAGAATTTTTTGAGGGTGGTTATTTTGGTAAAATGGGTAAATGGCCTAGGAAATGATCTTTTAGCTAAAGCTACAGAAAACAGACTACCATTGATTTGCAGAACATGTTGTTTGGTGTTTATTTTAAACATCTGGGAAATGTTTTGGAGAAGTTTTAAAAAGCTGATACAATTTTTGCCTTGGACGTGATAGGGTTTGGTAACTAACAGATTTACCTTACAAAGCCGTGATCCCCTAGCAGTGGTCTGGTGGGAACACTGATGTGATATATGTCCTGATCCATATAACTGACCTGTGGTGACATATGTAGCAACTTGTCTGGTTTTCTAAAGTAGCAATGGTTGGTTAGAGGATTATATAACTGTGCTTCCTTGTCAACCTGTGAACAGGCTTAGGAAAAATAAAATGCCTGGGCTGTTTATGATTTAATTAGAATTATTTGAGTGTTCTATTTAAAGTTGTATCTGTTTCAATAAAGATAAACATGGCTATGGAATGAAACCCAATTATTTTGGAATACAAGGACCAGTTCAATAGAAAAACATGTCAATCTTTTTTAATGCCGCATCAGTCACAAGGTGCTGCTGCCACATCCTGTTGTCCCAATAATAGATTGTGTCTCTGTCTAGACATATGGGTTTCCTCGTATCATCTTAAGTGGATTAAGGACAGCTCATGCCCTGGTTGTAGGCTGGTGGTATGTGCATTTAATGGTTCGAAAAAGAGATGATGGCTAGTATACTCAGTGGTTAAAAAAACTTCGTTACAGTGGGATATGTGTTTCTGTGTTTCTTGTATTATAATTTTATGGTAGTAAGAGTTCTCATAAACAGCTGGCATCCTGGTATAATCTGACTAAGTTTCATCATAGGCATGCTTTGGTTAGAATGAAGTTGCCAGAAAAAAAAAAAAAGAATGTAGTTGCCAGGTTAAATTAGGGAAAGTGTGTAGAACTTTTGCGGAAGGACAGCTGAACTTGTATATGATAAAACTAGGAGAACTAATAAGGTCTTGGCAATATGTGATATTATTGCTGGTTACCTGTACTGCATGCAAGGCACTAAGGTCCTAGGAAAGAGGCAGGTTGCTTTAGAAGCTCAACATCTGTTTTTCCTATTGGTTGTAGCTCTCACATATTTTAGAACAATAGGTAAGGTTTCAAATCAATTGAAATATGTGCTATAACAAAGCTAATCCATTTGTTCAAAATTAAAAAAAAATTCCATTTCTTCTTCCCTAGTACACTCTGCAGGTGATGACAAAGTTAACTTGTTGTACAATAAAATTTGTTCATTTGTTTTCCTCTTAACCACTGAAATTTTCCCTCTGTCACTGATAATGCAAAAAGGTAAACCTGATGTGGGAATGCTATCATTAGAAAATTTTTACTCTAATTGAATAAGTTCTTCTGCAATGACAATCTTCCATTCTTATACATGATGAATGTACAACTACAAAACAATAATTATGCCCACTTGGAAGTAGAGCACATTTTTTTTAGGTTTAATAAAGAAATCAAAATATTAATTTTGTTGTCACAATTGATAAAAAAGGTTTCTCTAAATTAATAGCTTGACATGGTATGAGATGATAGCTATTCGTTTGCTTTGTTGGTAAAACAAAGTATTTTTCACCCTGAATTATCCTCTGTTCTCTGCTACTATGTGAAATTTAAAAGTAAGATAGGGAAGAATATTTAAAGGCTATAAGATGCTTCTCCAGGTAATTAGCATATAAAAAAACAACTTGCCTTGCCCCAATTCTTTTTTCCAAGGGCTAGATCCTATAAACTGGATATATTTCAAAGGAGTTTTTCATTTTTTATTAATAAAATACATTCACTTGAGGAAAAGAAATCATATTAAAGGATGATACCTGAACTTCAAAGGAAGCCCATATAATTTCTTTCACGCTACACTGGTATTTTTATTTTTAGTCTCAATATCTGCATGAAGTACACTGCAGTCGTATTAATTATCTGGAATTAAGTATACCATATATGGGCTCCTTTTAGAATAAATGAACATTTCCCGGGGCGCCTGGTTGGCTTAGTTGGTAAGTGTCCAACTTCGGCTCAGATCACAATCTCAGATATCATGGTGGGTTCGAACCCCACATTGGGCTCTGTGCTGACAGCTCAGAGGCTGGAGCCTGTTTCATATTCTGTGTCTCCTCTCTCTCTGCCCCTCCCTCCCTCCCTCTCTCTCTCTCAAAGACAAATATTTAAAAAATATAAAAAATAAAATACACCATGCTCCACAGTTTATTGTGGAGTTTTGTTGCAACTAAATGATCCCAATAGAAGAAGGATATGATTGATTCTGAGGGAGTTTACATAGTAGAAAAGCTTATATTGAAGAAGCAGTGTAGCCTATGGGTGAGATTTCAGTTAAAAAACTGTGAGCCCATCAGTGAGGTTTCAGTTAAAAAAACAGAGATGGAAGCAAGAAGAGTTTTAATATAGATAATTAGGTATTTGCAAAATTGTTTGGAGAACTGGAGGAATGGAAGTCAAGAAAAGCTACTGCGAAATCTCAGGTTTACTCCAAATTTTAAAGAATCAGGATGTTGCGTGACACACAAGAAACTACCACCAGTGATCACAGCTCCCTGTCACAGGGGGTGCATGGCTTGCAAGAATGCTGTGAGTCTGCAAAAGCCTATGCTGCTTCCCTCTGTTGCCAGAGGAACAACAGTATCACTTCTAATCTCTCTTCTGGCCTCCAAACATCATTTGAGTAGCTCTTGTTGTCAGTGTCTAACATGGAGCTCTGCTGGCAGAGAAGTGCAATGAAGGATAAGGGAATGCTGATGAGCTGGGAATAGCCATATAAGGATAGTCTTTTCTTTTGGCTACTCAGCATTCTTACATATCTTTCTGTGCGCGTTTACCTTCCAGATTACAAAATCAACAGCATCGATCCTCTGTCTAAATTGGTGAATATATCTCTCATGGAAGTAAAGATGTGCTTACACTCTTTCCAGTTATAGGAAACCCATCAGTCACTGTATATTTCTATGTGATGCTCATTCCTCTCTTTAAAAAAAAAAAATTAATGGTTTTTTTTTTAATTTATTTTTGAGTATGAGAGTGTGAGTGGGGGAGAGACAGAGAGGGGAACAGGAGATCTGAAGTGGGCTCTGTGCTGATAGCAGCAAGCCCGAGGCAGGGCTCAAATTCACAAATTGTGAGATCACCACCCAAGCCAATGTGGAACGCTCAACCAACTGAGCCACCCAGGCACCCTCATTCCTCTTTGAATTAACTCACAATCCTCCTTTGATGTCCAGTAATATGAAGACTAATTAGAAATTTAACCACCACCATCACCCATTATATATTATGCTAGTGGAAGAGAAAGAAGGTTTAAAAAAATAGGGCACACACACACACACATGCACACACACACACACACACACACACACGTTACCTAAATACGCAAGAAGAAAATATTCATAGGTAATATAACCTTCACTTATGCACCTAGTATTAGACCAGAATTGGTATTTATAACTTCATTCACCAGTTATTCATTGTCCATTTGATCTCAGTAGGGATGTTTACTGATTTTGTTCTTTACCAAGTTGAATAACCCAAACTTTCATTCTTGGTGTCCTACCTGTACCGGGTTGCTGTAGATTCCATTTAGTTTTACCACTGGACATGGAAATATTAAGAAAAACTCCTAGAATCTAGACATACCTTCATTGTATGTAACAACAGCCCTATATCCCGTTATAATTTGATGAATCACTTCAGCTGGTACAGTAACCTCCTTCTTTGCCTCTTGATTCAATGACACTATAATCCCAAAATGGTTAAATGAGATCTCAAATCTCATTCACTGGTAGTGTCCTCTGGTAGTGGAACTCTTCCTTAGGAACCCAAAATTTAAACCAGAAAAGCTTAAAGATGTATGGCTGGAATGGAAAAATTTTGCAGTTTGATTCTCATGAGTACTAGGGAAAGGAACCACTACTGTTTTGATACTCTAGTATAAGGGCCTGTGTATTCTGTTGTGGGAAAAACAACATATAATGGCTGTATTTCAGAGAAAATAGGGCAATCTGTAGGACTGGCTTCATTCTGAATGATATTGTTTCCCAAGGAGGGAGTCTACTGTTCTATAAAGTCTATTATTTCTGGGTTATGAATTCCATGGAAAGACCAATGAATGCATTGGATACCATATGATTGTTTTCCTTATTTTTTCTGTAAAATGTTTGTGGAGCAGAAGCACAATGCGTAATGTGCCATGAAAATGAGTCATGTATTTAGTAAGTGTTAGCAGTACAGACAAAAGCATCGCAGCAGGAAAGGCAAATCCATATCCATAGTTAGAGTCTATTTTAGTAAGAAACAAACCTTACTGCCATGGTGTTAGCTGGATCAGTGTCAAAAAGAGAAATTTGTGTTATTGAACACATATATAGTATCTGTGGATATTTAAGCACAGGGTTGCTTGGAAAGAGGCTAGTTAGCCACCTGGAATAGGTCACATTATATATATACGTGAATATTGAGAGTCTCCATTTGGTGGCCATTCACATGAAAATGACCTCACAATCTGTGTTTATTTAAATTGCTTGATCTGTATACTTCATTCCCAGACCCAATATCACCAGTTCTCCAGTATTGGTCCATTAGCCGTTGATAATTAATCACTATATATCCATGTATTTGGTAATCTCCCATGGCAGACAAACTACACAACCAGATGACTAATCAATTTGCTATCCACTGGGAAGAGTTCCTTCTCCTGATGCCCCTCAGAGCCATTCCTAAGCTGTCTGTTGCAAAACCTTCCCTTGCTCTGGGCTCCATTAAAATTTGGCAGCTCTAGGGGTTATTCAGCAAATACATTAGTAATCCTTTGTAAATATTGTTTATAGATGTCAGATGAGCTCCTCAAATGCTGTGCTGCTTAGCTGTTGAAGGGTACAAGATGAAGCAAAGGGCTTTCCTTTTGGCAGGGATAATTATTCATGCCTCGGATCATTATTCCCCTGGAAATTTCATTAAGTGGCAGGTTCCTGAATTTTTGTGG
Organism: Panthera uncia; assembly: GCF_023721935.1. Classification (NCBI taxonomy): domain Eukaryota; kingdom Metazoa; phylum Chordata; class Mammalia; order Carnivora; family Felidae; genus Panthera; species Panthera uncia. Next base: position 56,921,174 of record NC_064811.1, read on the forward strand.
AGTTTATCTCCTACCATCTGGTACTCATGTGTCTTATCAAGGCATCTACTGTATTAGCTAATTTCTGTTCACCAGGTCTAATTAAGATGATTTCATCATTTTAATAGACCAGTGACAGGAATATGAACAAGGTCCCTGCAAGCTAAGTTATAAAACAGAACTAAAGAATTTACATAGTTCAACATAACCTTGAGGTAAAGGAATGAAGATATACTACTGTCTCTGCACAGTAAAAGCAAATTAGTTCTTGTAGCTTTTGACCATGGCATGGAGAAAGAGACTTTTCAGACAAAGAGCTGCATACTAGGTTCCAGGGACTCTAGTGATTTTTTTCCTATAATAGAAGTACTTCTAGAATAGCAAAGTCAATGAGAATCAATGCTATATTTAAATTCCAATAAGACCCCATCATTCTCCAACATTATCTTTTTTCCTCCACTTTTTAAAGCCTATTTAACAGTTATATTGATTTGTAGATAATTGATATAAAAGAACTGCACATTTTTAGTGTGCACAATTTGATTAGTTTGGACATATACAAACACCCATGGTATCATCAACACAATCAAGGTAGTAGATCCAACACTTCCAAGTTTCCTTGTGTCCCTTTGATTTTGCTTTATTTTGTTTTATTTTGTGGTAAGAACACAACATGAGATCTATCTTCTTAACAAATTTCGAAATGCACAATACCTAAGTGTTAACTATATGCGCTATGCTATATAGCAGATCTCTAGAATTTATTCATCTAGCATAACGGACCTTATACCCACTGAATACCATCTTCCCATTTCCCTCACTCCCTAGCCCCTGGCAACCACTATTCTATTCTCTGATTCTATGGGTTTGACTATTTTAGATACCTCATTTGTCCTTCTGTGAATGGCTTATTTCACTTAGCATAATGTCCTACAGGTCCCTTTATGTTGTCAGAAATGGCAAGAATTCCTCCTTTTTTCAGGCTAAATAATATTACATAATATGTACACACCATATTTTCTTTATCCTTTTATCTATTGATGAACAGTTCGGTTGTTTCTATGCCTTGACTATTATAAATGATACTTCAATGAACATGGGAGTGCATATATCTCTTTAAGATCTAGATTTCAATTCATTTGGATATATACCCAGATTGCTGGATCATAAGGAAGTTCTGTTTTTAATCTTTTGAGGAATCTCCATATTTTTTTTATTTTTTGCTTACAAGTTTTTATTTAAATTCCATTTAGTTAACATACAGTGTAATATTTGTTTCATTTGTGGGATTTTGTGATTCATCACTTACATGAAACATCCAGTGCTCACAACAAGTGCCCTCCTAATCCCCATCACCCATTTAACCTATCCCTCTGCCCACCTCCCCTCCAGCAATCATTAGTTTGTTCTCTATGGTTAAGGGTCAGCTTTACGGTTTCCTCTGCCTTTTTCCGCCACTATATTCATCTGCTACGTTTCCTAAATGTCACATATGAGTGAAATCATATGGTATTTGTCTTTCTATGAATGACTTATTTCACCTAGCATAATACTTTCTAGCTCCATGCCCATCATTGGAAATGACAAGATTTCATTCTTTTTTATGGCTGAGTAATATGCCAGTGTGTGTGTGTGTGTGTGTGTGTGTGTGTGTGTGTGTACATGCCACATTTTCTTTATCCATTCATCAGTCAGTGGACATTTGGGCCCTTTCCATAATTCGGCTACCGTTGATCATGCTGCTATAAACATTGGTGTGCATGTAACATTTCAAATAAGTATTTTTGTATCCTTTGGGTAAATACCTAGTAGTGCAATTGCTGGATCATAGGGCAGTTCTGTTTTTAACTTTTTGAGGAACATCCATACTGTTTTCCAGAGTGGCTATGCTAGTTTTCATTCCCACCAACAGTGCAAGGGGGTTCACTTTAATCCACATCCTTGCCAACATCTGTTGTTTCCTGAGTTGTTAACTTTAGCCATTCTGACAGGTGTGAAGTAGTATCTCACTGTAGTTTTGATTGTATTTCCCAGTTGAGTGATGTTGAGCATCTCTTCATGTGTCTGCTGGCCATCTGTGTCTTCTTTGGAAAATGTCTATTCATGTCTTCTGCCTGTTTTTAACTGGATTGTTAAAAATCCAGTTTGGTTTTTGGGTGTTGAGTTGGATAAATTCTTTATATATTTTGGATACTATCAGATATGTCATTTGCAAATATCTTCTTCCATTCTAAAGGTTGACTTTTAATTTTGTTGATTGTTTTCTTCACTGTGCAGAAGCTTTTCATCTTGACAAGTCCCAGTAGTTTATTTTTGCCTTTGTTTCCCTGGCCTCAGGAGATGTATCTAGTAAGAAGATGCTTCAGCCGATGTTAAAGAGGTTACTTACTGTCTCTGTTCTCCTCTAGGATTTTTTTTATAGTTTCCTATCTCACATTTAGGTCTTTGATCCATTTAGAATTTATTTTTATATATGGTGTAAGAAAGCGGTCCAGTTTCATTCTTTTGCATGTTCCTGTCCAGTGTTCTCAACACCATTTGTTGAAGAGACTTATCTATTGGATATTCTTTCCTGCTTCGTCAAAGATTTGTTGACCTTACATTTGTAGGTTAATTTTTGGGTTTTCTGTTCTGTTTCATTGATCCGTGTGTATTTTTGTGCCAGTTACCAAACTGTCTTAATCACTATAGCTTTGTGATCTATCTTGAAGTCCAGAATTGTGATGCCTCCGGTTTTGCTTTTCTTTTTGAAGATTGCTTTGGCTATTTGGGGTATTGATAAAAATCCTCAACACAGTAGGGGTAGAGGGAATATACCTCAACATCATAAAGGCCATATGTGAGGATAGCTAATATCATCCTCAATGGGAAAAATTGATAGCTTTTCCTCTACAGTCAGGAACAAGACTGGGATGTCCACTCTCCTATCAGCACAGAGCCCACTTTGGATCCTCTGACCCCTCTCTCACTGCCCCTCCCCTGCTTGCTCTCTCTCTCTCTCTCTCTCTCTCTCTCTCAAAAAGTTTGGAACACTGGCTTTTATTACATGCATTTCTTAGTCTTTCAAAAGTCTATTGGCAACACATACAAGTCAGAGAAATTTAATTATTAAAAACATTTTTTTAATGTTTATTTTTGAGACAGAGACAGAGCATGAGTGAGGGAGGGGTAGAGAGACAGAGAGAGACACAGAATCTGAAGGAGCCTACAGGCTCTGAGCTGTCAGCACAGAGCCTGACGCGGGGCTCAAACTCACGGACCATGAGATCATGACCTGAGCTGAAGTCAGATGCTTAAGTGACTGAGCCACCCAGGCGCCCATTTACATTTTTTATTCTGTGCTTATTTGCTTGCTTACATTGAAATAAACAAGGCAATTTGAAGAAATGAATGTTTTCCCTCTAATACTGCTGTGCAGCAGGGAAGGCAGCCTCTAAAGAAATGTGGTTTGAAGTAACTAGAGAAAAAAAAATGTTCATAAGTACGTTGGGGTCATGAAGATGCCCTAACAATCAAAGTAAGAGGAAAATGTTGCAAGTGGAAAGCAGTGCAATTTCAAGCATTGAATGTGCAGCCTTTCAAAGCAAAATGTCAATTGGCACAAATAGGAATAAAAGCACCCTGCAGATTTGCTTGAGAAAGGCAAGAGTGATTATTTCTCAGCAACCCCACTCTTAACTCAAGACCAAGGGAAGCTTTCCTGCTTAGGTGAATAGGACATGGAAAAACCTTTATGAGAGGAGGGGGTCTCAAGTCAATTCAGGAAAATCTGGTCTTTGACTCTACTAGGTGCTGAGGATACAGACTTGGCCAAAGGAAGTGATTGTTAATCTGTGTGAAAAGCAGAATAAAAGCATATATAAGATGAAAGCAATAAAATTTACTTAATCAGAGAGTGGATCATGGATGAGGAAATATGTGACCGGGTCTCAATTTATGTTTATAGTTTACCAGATAAAATAAGTGGTGGCGGTAATAAAAAGGAATCATATATACAAAAGCTTAGCAGTGAATAAGTGAGTCACAATGGGAAAACTCTGTCCGCCAGGAGCATAGGTGCTCTGGATAGAAGAGAATGAAGATGAAATATGACAGTAAAGATGGCATATTAATTATTTATTACTGCAGGTAAATTACCCCAAAACTTAGTTGCTTAAAACACTTGTGTCACAGTTTCTGTGGGTCAGGAATTAGGCATAGTTGAACTGCCCTCTGGCTCATGATCTGTCACAAGACTGCAGTCAAGAGTTTGGTTTCATCTGGTGACACAATAGGGAAGGATCCACTTCCAAGCTCACTAGCATGGTGGTTAGACAGATCCAGTTTCTGGTGTGCTCTTGGCTTGAGGTCCAAGGTTCCCCATCTCACCCCCAGTTCCTTGCACTCTCCTTACATAGCTCCCAACTTGTCAGCTTGCTTCATCGCGATAAGTCAGCAAGAAGAGCCAGGGAAAGAATAAGATGGAAGTGACAATCTTTTGTAGCTTAATCTCAGAAGCAACTTCCATGATTTTTAAAACTTTTTAATTTTTTAATTTTAATTTTTATTTGATGTTGATGTAGTTAACGTACAGTGTAATATTAGTTTCAGGTGTACAATATAGTGACTCAACATGTCCATACAGTACCCGATGCTCATCACAGCAAGTACACTCCTTAATCCCCATCAGCTATTTAACCTATCCCTCCATCTACCTCACTCTGGTAACCATCAGTTTGTTCTCCGTATTTAAGACTCTGTTTCTTGGTTTCCCTCCCTCTCTTCTTTGTTTTCCCTTTGCTCATTTGTTTTGTTTCTTAAATTCCACATAGGGGTGAAATCATATGGTATTTGTCTTTCTGACTGACTTATTTCACCTAGCATAAAACTCTAAAGCTCCATCCATGTTGTCCCAAATGACAGGATTCTATTCTTTTTTATGGTGCGGTAATATTCCATTGTGTGTATGCATGTGTGTGTGTGTGTGTATATATATATATATATATATATATATATATATATATATATATACATATTTATATATACATATATTTCTATTTCTATTTCTATTTATATGTATGCGTAGGTACATGTCTGTTGGCCATCTGTATGTCTCCTTTGGAAAAATGTCTATTCATGTCTTCTGCCCATTTTTTAATTGGAGTCTTCATTTTGGGGGTATTTAGTTGTATAAGCCTTTTATGTAATTTGGACACTAATGCTTTATCAGATGTGTCGTTTGCAAATATCTTCTCCCATTCCGTATATTGACTTTTAGTTTTGTTGATTGTTTCCTTTGCTGTGCAGAGCTTTTTATTTTTATTTATTTTATTTTTTTAATCTTTATTCACTTTTGAGAAAGAGAGCATGACCGGGCGAAGGGTAGAGAGAGAGGGAGACACAGAATCTGAAGTAGGCTCCAGGCTCTGGGCTGACAGCTCGTGAGACCATGACTTGAGTTGAAGTCAGACACTTAACTGACTGAGCCACCCAGGCATCCCAGAAGCTTTTTATTTTGATGAAGTCCCAATAATTTATTTTTGCTTGAGTTTCCCTTCCTCAGGAGACCTATCTAGAAATAGGTTGCTACAGCCAATGTCACAGAGATTACTGCCAGTGTTCTCTTCTAGAATTTTTATGGTTTCAAGTCTCATATTTAGGTTTTTAATCCATTTTGAATCTACTTTGTTTGGTGTAAGAAAGTGGCCCACCTCATTCTTGTGCAGGTTGCTGTCCAGTTTTACCAGCACCATTTGTTGAAGGAACTGTCTTTTTTCCATTGGATAATCTTCTTGCTTTCTTGAATCTTAATTGACCATATGGTTATGGCTTCATTTCTGGGTTTTCTATTCTATTCCGTTGATCTGTGTGTTTATTTTTGTGCCAGTACCATACTGATTTGATCACTACAGCTTTTTAATATAACTTAAAGTCCAGAATCGTAATGCCTTCCAGCTTGCTTCTCTTTTTGAAGATTACTTTGGCTATTTGGGGTCTTTTGTGGTTCCAGACAAATTTTGGGATTGCTTATTCCAGGTCTATAAAAAATGCTGTTGGGGGGTGCCTGGGTGGCTCAGTCAGTTGAGCATCCAACTTCGGCTCAGGTAATGATCTCATGGTTCGTGAGTTCCAGCCTCGTGTTGGGCTCTGTGCTGACAGCTCAGAGCCTGGAGCCTGCTTTGGATTCTGTGTCCCCCTCTTTCTCTGCTCCACCCCTGCTTGTGCTCTGTCTCTCTCTCTGTCTTTCAAAAATGAAAAAACATTAAAAAATTTCTTTTTAAATAAAAATTAAAAATAATACTGTTGGTATTTTGATAGTGATTGCATTAAATGTGTAGATTGCTTTGGGTAGTTTAGACATTATAACAATATTTGTTCTTCCAATCCATGAGCATGGAATGTCTTTCCATTTCTTTGTGTCCTCTTCAATTTTTTTCATCAGTATTTTATAGTTTTCACAATACTGTTCTTTCACCTTTTGGTTAGGTTTATTCCTAGGTATCTTATTTTTGGTGTAGTTGTAATTGCAGCTGATTCCTTGATTTCTCTTTCCACTGCTTCATTATTGGTGTATAAAAATGCAGTAGATTTCTGCATGTTGATTTTGTAGCCTGTGACTTTACTGAATTCATTTGTGAGTTCTAACAGATTTTTGGTGGAGTCTTTCATGTCATACATATACATATACATATACATATACATATACATATACATATACA